>NC_046661.1:116307647-116311262 GCF_010883055.1 Belonocnema kinseyi | reverse complement strand
TTAATGATTATCGCTGCATTTAGTGTTGAATGTCCCGCCAAAAAGTTTCATTCTTCTAATGCATGTGGAACACACCCCAAATCAACCCCTGCACACTATAAATTTCTTTAAAAATACAGAATTTTAAAAAGTCAAAATGTTTTTAATGATTATCGCTGCATTTAGTGTCAAAAGTGCAACTAAACAGTTTCATCCCTCTAGTGCATGTGGAACACACCCCAAATCAACCCCTGCACACTATGAAATTCGTTAAAAATACGCAATTTCGAAAAGTCAAAATGTTTTTAATGATTATTGCTGCATTTAGTGCTGAAAGTCCCGCCAAAAAGTTTCATCCCTCTAGTGCATGTGGAACACACCCCAAATCAACCCCTGCACACTATGAAATTCGTTACAAATACGCAATTTCGAAAAGTCAAAATGTTTTTAATGATTATTGCTGCATTTAGTGCTGAAAGTCCCGCCAAAAAGTTTCATCCCTCTAGTGCATGTGGAACACACCCTAAATCAACCCCTGCACACTATAAGATTCGTAAAAAATACACAATTTCGAAAAGTCAAAGTGTTTTTAATGATTATAGCTGCATTTAGAGCCAAAAGTACAACAAAAAAGTTTCATCCTTCTAGTGCATGTGGAACACACTCCAAATCAACCCCTGCACACTATAAGATTCGTAAAAAATACACAATTTCGAAAAGTCAAATTGTTTTTAATGTGTTTTTAATAGTGTGCAGGGGTTGATTTTAGGTGTGTTCCAACTGCACTAGGGACATGAAACTTTTTTGTGGTACTTTTGACTCTAAATGCAGCGACAATCATTAAAAACATTTTGACTTTTCGAAATCGCGTATTTTTAACGAATCTTATAGTGTGCAGGGGTTGATTTGGGGTGTGTTCTACATGCACTAGAGGGATGAAACTTTTTGGCGGGACCTTCAGCACTAAATGCAGCGATAATCATTAAAAACATTTTGACTTTTCGAAATTGTGTATTTTTAACGAATTTTATTATATTTAGGGGTTGATTTGGGATGGGTTCCACATACGCTAGAGGGCTGAAACTTTAAGATGGGACTTTTGGCACATAATACTGTCATAAACAATGAAAACATTTTGACTTTTCAAATATTTTATTTTTGTTTTTTTCGTTTTTTGTAAACGTTTTTAACTTCAGACTCATTTAAATTTGGCAATAGGGCATTAAGTGAGCCCTAAATTATAGAGCAAAGAAATTTCGAAAAATGAATTTTTTACTATGTGTGGTTTTGCTAGCTTAACGTTAAGCTAGCATGACCGAAATTTTTTGCTGATAATTATGTAAACTATAAAAAGGCCTAAAATGTTTTTTTTTTTAAATTTATGTCGGAATTCATTCATCGTTAAAACAGAATTATGATGCATATTTTAAAATGCAGTTGGAACAATATTGATGGATAAAATAAAAATGGGGAAAAATATTCCGTTCATTTAAACGTTCGGAACTTCACTTACATCAATAAATTTAGCAATAGGGCATTAAATTAGCCCTAAATAAGCCCTAAATTCCCCATAGGTTTTCGGTCCATTTTTGCAATGTGGTCTCCTGCCAGCTTAACGGACCTTAAAATTGTCCATTTTTTACATTCTTTGTATAGACATTTATCATATCTGAAGGTTTGAAGTTGACATTTTAACTTTTGAATCTCTTAATTTTTTGTATTTACAGTTTAAAGTGTTTTAATTAATTTAAATTATTAAACCACACTGTAAAAAAAAGATTTGTGTAAAATTACAAAGTTTCGGAAAATTAAATATTGTATCATTGTAAACATCACACTTCACTGTGTGATTTTACAAAAGTATGTGAAATTACATCCTCTAGCGATGTAAATAAAAGGACCCTCGAACAGCAGTGTAATATTACACACTCGATAAAAATAAAATTACACATTCCCTCGTACGAATTTTACATTCAGAAGAGAAAATTCAGTCGCAGCGTGTGAAAATACCATGCGTCGGTAAAATCACTTCCCTGTGATTGAAAATTATATCGAGATTTTTAATTTTACCAAAGATCTTTAATTTTACCCTTGCGGAAACTGCACAATTTTTGATTTATAATTAATTAAAAATTTTGAATAATTAATCAAATAATATGCGAATACGAAATCGTCTCTCGTGTTCGTTATTTATCGATGCCTTTATTCTTCAATTTTGGAGCATTTTTGTTTTTAATGTCAGGAAATTCACAGCTATGTTCAACTTTTTTGACAGCTTTCACATAAAGTAGACCAAATCCGAGCTATTCCTATTTTGCCTTTTACATTTTCTGCTATTAGAACGGGTAAAATACGGTTATTCAAAACGTTTATTTCATATTTTTTTTACGGAATATTTAATCATCAAAAAAATACCCAGAGTATCTTATGTGTTTTAGGTAAGTGCTAACGTGTCCGGCTTGTTTTTCTTCAATCTCCATGAAATTGTACGAATGAGCTTTCGAGTTTTCGAAACCTGTCGCCCAGATAAATCTTATTTTTTTATTCTTTCACATAATGAATTTTACATTTTCGCATGTAAAATTATTGACCGAATTGGAATATCACAACAGATTCGTAAAGTTATTCCGATATACGAGAGTCCTTTTATTTACATCCACCAGAGATGTAAAATTCAATAGATTTTTTTACAGTGTAAAATTGATCAACATTCAAGGTTACACGTCTAAAAATGGGAAACAATTGGCTCCATTCAATATTGAAAGCATTCCAAATTGAGCTATTGTTAATACATAACAAATTTTTTAAATAAATGTAAAAAAATTAATAGTTTCTAAAAATGTAAAACTTTTGTCTCTTAGTATTAATTTCGGCAATGTAGGTTCTTTTAAATTTATGCGTAGATATATATGTTTTTTTTTTAAATTTTAATTGAGAAGTTCTACGATTTTTGAAAAACGGAAGGGTTTTCTGGTACAAAAACAATATAAAAGTGAGCAAATTTGGAGATAAGAATTAAGGAATTCCAGAAATTCGATTCTGAAAATTTTCTGGTTCGATGAAACGACGAAAACAAGGCGACTGGAACTCATTCACTAAATTCATTTATGTTGTTTTTTAATGATTTTTTGTTAATAAAACATGCCTTAAGATTTCTCTGTTTTTGTGTTGTAATCTTTTGCCCCGATGCGTTGTAAACTTTTCCATATTTTCATAAATTCAGATTATCAAATTTTTATACTCAGAGCGCGAAAATTCAGATAATTACAGAAACTTATAAATTTCACATTAGAAAACGATTATTTTGTTCTTTAGTCAAGGAATGATAGGCAAACTTTTTAATTATTATCACTTTTACCTGAAAAATAAATATAAAGTTTGTTTTGTTCATATTACCAGTATACTCAGTATGGTTAAGAAACGCATAAAGGTGAATCTAGTCTTTAAAAATAGAGCACTGAGCAACCTCAGCATTCGTAAATGCTGCCTGCATCCTATCGATGCGAAGCCGCGATGTTACACTGTGAAGCAATTTACTGATTTAATTTTCCTTATTAAACGCTGGTTTAATATGTGCATTTGGCACACGAGTTACTAGTTTTTGACTAATACTCAATATAATCTATATACCCAATA
>NC_046661.1:116287513-116307547 GCF_010883055.1 Belonocnema kinseyi | reverse complement strand
AACGTTCGAAAGTTTCCACTTTCATTTTATTCGTTCAGCGATGTGGTTACGGATGTAGCAGTTCAGCGATAATTAAACCATAGAATTTTTCAATGCATGCACAAAATATATTTTAATAACGTATTTTAATTACCGACCGGACACAAGTGCATTAATTGATTTTTTATTATTATGAATAATTGAAGTTGATTAAAAGCAGCCTAACTTCTAGGCTAACTCTAGGCTTAGAATTTTGTATAGTATATGCATAATGTATTTCTTTCTAGAGTTGTTTTTAGTATACAATTTTCATTTAGCAATTTGTAATTTTGGAAGCTATAAGTATAAAAATGTTCAATTTAGACCAAATTAAATATTAAAAACTTCTCATTTGATATTGTACATTTCTAAGCACGTCGAACTAAAAATTTTGTTTTAAATACATATTACTAAAATGACTTAAAATGTAAAAGATTGTTAAAAAATGGTTAATTTATAATGGATTTCAGTTTGGGGAAAAGAAATTTATATAATTAATTCTCATTTGGAAACGCCTGATTTTGTAGGTTTATAATTCTGAATTATTTAGTTTTTAAGGGTACTGCTGAGAAATCGTACACTTTTTAAACGTCTAAAAAATGATTAAAGTTAATATGTTAAGTGAATTATTTAAAATTATAATTTTAAGAAGTTATAATTATTCAAAAAAAAAAAAATTATTGCGTTCAAATATAAGTTTTGAGATGAATGTTTCATGGTTTGCAGTTAGAAAATTCAATATCTATTTACATATTAATAACAAAAGCTATTTTAAATGTTCAGATGACACTTACTTGCATTAGGAAAATTATTTGTAACACTACGTTTTACAAAATAATGATATACTTAGTTGAAGTGATCTTTGCAATAAAATATAACCGAACTTACGGGCAGTTCAAAAAATACGTAACACTCTAAAAAATTCAACATGGATAATGATTTTAATATTAATTTTTTTGTGTGACTATATGCGATTTAAATTACCTCTGACGTCATACGAAATCTCGCCAATCAAATTCGTAGAAATCACGTGGTTTTTAAGCATTTTACGCGTTTGTTTTATCATCTATTATAATTATTTAAAATGGTCACAATGACTTTTTGATAATAAAATTTTAATTTACAATTTTGATACTTGGTAAAAAGAATTTTTTTCTCATAAATGACTTCTGGTTATTACGGCTACATTGTTTGATTTCTTGCTCAGCTGCAGCCATGCGGATTGGCTATTTTCGGCATACCATTATGTTTATTTATTATAGTTTGACGAAGAATAATGATCCATAAAGTATCCTAAATCGTACTTCTAAGTTTGTCCACTTGTGTGCCTGAATCTTTCAAAGTTACTACTATCAAAGTTTGAATTTATACACCCATAAAAAAGTTCTTTTAAATTAAAAAAAAGTGTCTACTAGGTTCTTTTGATTAAACAAAGCAAGATTTTCTTAATTCACATTACTAAGGTGCCACGAGATTTGGCGCAGAACAAATTAGTTTGATTATTTTACGATACCGCGTCTTTCGGAACACGTGTGGTTAAATTTTTGCAAAGACGCGGAGGTGGACGGCTCCTTCTAATAATTTAAATCGTTACAATGTGTGATAAAGAAGTGTGTGATATATTTGCATCGTAGGGATTTGCAGAAAGCATAGCAGCTTTCTACTGTGCTTCATACTGCACGACCTAACCTCGCTTTTATGTAAATTTTTGTTACTTCTGTGCAGAATTTCATGACAATTTAACTTTTTACCTTAAATTTTCGTAATTAGGAAAGAATAAAATTCATTTACACACAAAAAATATTAAAACAAACATTTTCTCCCAGGTGAACAAATAGACCATGCAAGTTTCTTGAAACTCGAGGCAGTCACTTTATTTATAATTCATTATTGAAAACCAAGAAAATTTATATTCATTTTAAACTAACCTGTTTTCTTTTTTCAACCAAAGCGGTTACTTACTTTAAAGAAATGTAAAGGTCAACTAAAAAATTATATTTCTTTAATTTAAAGAAATTTTTCATTTGAAGCAATCAAATATTTCTTTAATTTAAAGAGATTTTCCGTTTAAATTAACGAAAACTTTCTTTAACTCAGATTCAAAAAATTAACAAAAAATTTCTTTAAATCAAACAAATGTTTCTTTGACCGCAAATCAATACTAGAATTTCTTTGATTTAAATAAAGTTTCTTTGATTCAACAAAACTTTTTTCTGGGTGTAAGGGGCCAAACATATACCACGTGGGCAATTTTAGGGGCCAAAATCCATGTGCACGCGTATTCTTGTGCATCTGCGGATTTCTTGTAAGAAAGAACATGAAAAAAGTATTAAATGTTCACTACTTTTTGTTTGGACTTCCTACCTTGTATCATTAAGTTTAGCTTAAGTTTGGCTCCTTTTGGATTCCTAGATTTTTTTGAATACCATGAATATTCATATTTTCAGTATATGAAATGAAGTTATGTGAATAGATGAGTCAGGAAAGGTAACAAATTGACTGTATGTGGTATATAGACGGCCCCTAATACATGGCATAACCATTTACCATCAAATGATTAGTTATAAAAGTATTTCTTGTGAAATATTAAAGAAAAACTTGTAAAATTGAAAGAAATATTATTAAAGTTATGCTTTCACGACCACTTGAACTCCTCAAAAATCATGAGTTTGCAGTATGTTTCTAGGTAATATTTATATCCCCTTGTAGCTCAAGCACATTATCCTTCAATGTTCACCTTAAGAAACTTTGGAAAATTGAATTCCCAAATCAAACATAATACCTTAACCATACTAGTATTCGTGTGTCCAGGTTGCAAGGTTGAGAGGAAAATATGTTTTGATTAACTCAGGTAGAAATTCTCAACTATTATCACATGGCTAATAATCCCCAAGCATTTTCTTTCAGTGTACTTTTGTAAAATCGTATCCCATTCGAGGTTGTGAGACATGAAATACCTTTAGATTATAAAATATATTTATTTGTCAATAAAAAGAAAAAAAACTTCAATGGTAGAGTGTGGGTTTGTGGTAAAAATTGCAGTGGCAAGCGTGGAGCAACAGAGGTCAGAATCACCTGCGAGCATGCAGAGTCTCAAACTCGAGAATCCAGAGACTACTAAGGAAATGACTAGTAAAGATGGGATCGCGCCTAAAATGATGAGCAAAGGGGGCGGGAAGGGGGGCTGGCTGAAGGCCCCACTTTCGGAGGCCCAAGAGCCCCACGGTGAGTCCACCAATCGATCAAAAGGTTGTTACCATTGCGGACGAATTCAGATTCGCGAAAAACTAATGAAGTTTCATTAACCCAATTTCAAATGAAGACACGAAAGATTCATTACATCAAATCAGAAAAGTCATCTTTAAAAATTCGTCGTTTGTGAATTCGTCAGTTAATGTCCAACAGCATATACCTTTTGAAAATTTAATTGCAAAGTGGAAGCCAGTGATGATACAAGGCTAACGTAGTCAGGCGGCGGGGTTTTAAAATTCTTTGTAATCTTGGTGATCGTCAAAAGTAAAGATTGTGTTCACTGTAAGGCCAAAGAGACAGTAAAGGGCTTTGATCAAAATGCCTTCCAATTTAGAATATAGGAGGAATCTGATCCTTCCTCAGTTAAAAATAGCTGGAGAAGAGTCCGCACATTTTATTATTTTGTTTTATTTCATTTTTCTCTGTAAGTATATGATTTTAAAATGAAAATTTCGAACTACGTTTGAATCGCATTCATAAATCCATTTTTTACAGGGACAAATGAAATTTTGTTTTATTTTTTTAATTTTATGACTTTTTTATAAAAAATCCCGCTGCATTATGTGACGATTCTTTAGTAATCTGAGGCTCCTTACTTCTGTAACTGTAAATTTATGTTTTCCATTTCGATGTTGTCAGTAGTAGACGTAATATTGCTTTTCTTTTACTTCTTTCTTTGCCCATTCTTGCTAGTCTATTTTCGTTTAGTTGATTTCTCAACTATTGATTCCTCTGCCACATTCATGCGTTCTGCTTATTACGATTTTATTATTGAAAAAGTGACCAGAGAAATTCACAGTGCCCGGTACAGTCAGTTTCATTCATATCTAAAAGGACCTTATCTTTGGTTATAAGCACATCGAGAAACTTTTTCATCACTATGGGACTGACCTATAATAAGACTAAATCTGAAGTTTTTTTTGATAACTTGAAAAATCTTTATTTAACTTGCAAACTAATAAAAGAAATTCGTTTAAAATGTAACTCTGGTTTTAAATTATGTTTTCTTAAAACACATTGTCAATGAAACTTTGATATTAAGGAAATGTAAGAATTCTGAAATTTGTATTCATCAGTATAAGATTTGTTACTTTAAATTCACGCGTTTAAACTTGACAATTTTCAGCTTCAGTTACATTTATTATAGATTTTTTGTTTTATTATTTTGAGTATTGATTGTTCTAGTAGCATGTTTGTCGAATAAATTAAAAATTGTTTTGCAACTAACTGTTGTTTTCAATCACAGGGATGGATGAAGGTGTGGTCAGTGCCGGTGGTGTTGCGGACCTTAGTTCGAAACAGAGACACCAAATGAAGCACAGAGAACTTTTCTTATCTCGTCAAGTAGAAACGATGCCTGCCACACATATACGCGGCAAATGCTGCGTAACACTACTCAATGAAACCGAATCTTTATTGAGTTATCTCAATAAAGACGATTCATTTTTCTACTGTTTAGTTTTTGATCCGGCTCAACGTACTTTGCTCGCCGACAAAGGTAATTTTTTTTTTTATTCACAATTTTATTAATAATCGTGTATTCTGGAGTCCACCTGCAGCAATTAAAAATTAATCTTGGATGCTCTTTAAAAGTTTATTAATGAATTTTTATTGAATTGAATGAATTTCCTAGAGTTGATCAGCGCTCCTGAAATAGTATACCTTTGGCATGCTAAATCAAGAAAATACTCGATGTCTTTTAAAAAATAATCCTAATAACGAAACTAAACTTAATATTGTATAGAATATGTGACATATACCATTCGAATAGTAATTGCATAATTTTCGAAAGAATTTTGTTCATCACTTTAGGGATGATTTTCTAGATGGACTCCATAATTGAACTTGATCATTAATATATTAATTCATTAATAAACTATCATATCACATTGTCACTGATCGCAAAACCATTTTAAAGGAGAGATTAGGGTGGGTAGTAGATATCAAGCGGACGGAATTGCGTCTGTGCCGCTTACACCTGCAGAACGGGAAACGGATCCCCGTAGATTGCAAGATTTAGAAACATTAGTTTGGACGCCACGCCACTCGTTAACGGATCGTCAAATTGACCAGTTCCTCGTCGTCAGCCGGTCAGTGGGTACCTTCGCCAGAGCACTGGACTGCTCTTCCTCCGTTAAACAACCCTCGCTGCACATGTCGGCTGCAGCAGCCTCCAGAGACATCACCTTGGTGAGTTAAAATTGAGTATATTTTTGGAATAAAAAATTACACCAGTGGCTTCAATCTTGGAATTTCATTGCGTTTGCGGAGAAAAATTGATTAATAATCATTTGTAGAAAGGGTTATTTTAATTTTACTGAATGAAATTCAATTTTAGTTAATTCTGTGGATGCTTTTTTAGTGTGTCTACCCTACCTGAAAAACCTGGAAAACCTGGAATTGTAAGGGAATTTTTTCGACAGCGTGCTCATTTTTTTAAAATTCCAAGATAAAATGGAAGAACGAAAATTCTTAATTAGTGAAAGTAGCTTTATTTTACTGTATTGAAATATTTTGTTAAAAATTCTTTGTTTTTTTCTGTGAATGAAATTAATTTTTTCAGCTAACAATTGAATTATTCTGTTTTTAATTTGTAGTGTATCGTTTTTAGTTTAAAATTCAAGTATGTAGTTGAAAATTCATGTATTTTGATGAAAAATTCATTCCTAGTGTTAGAAAATTGTTATTTTGTTGTTGAAAATTCATCTTTTAGCTGAAAAATTCAACAGTTTCTTTTGCCATTTTTACTCTCTTGACTGAATTTTTCTTCTTATTTGAAAATTTAACTCATGTTAAAAAGTCTTCTTGTTTGTTTGAATTCAACTGTTTTTGATTAATAATTTTAAAAAAAGGTTTATTCGAAATATTAACTACTACATTTTTCGTTCAAAGTTCATCCTTTTTGAAATGAAAAATTTAATAAATTGCTTGGAAGTTAAACTCTTTTGTTAAAAATTAACTTTTTAATTGAAGGTCAATATATTTAAATGAAAATTTAACTCTTTCATGAAAAATAGAACTTGAAAATAGTATTTTTTGTAGAAAATTACTTTTTTGTTTGAAAATTCAAGTATTCCAGTTAAATATTCATCATTTTCGTTGAAAATTTCTCCTTGTGATTGAAAATAAAAATACTTGGTTGAAAGTTACATTTTTTGTTAAAAATGACTGTTTTCGCTTTTAAATGAGTCTGTTTCAGTTGATTATTTATCATTTTAGTTCAAAATTGATAACTTTGGTTGTAAATCCGTTGTTTTGTGTGGCAAATTAATTTTTCTTAAGGGTTCTTCACGATTCATATATTTTGTTGAAAAAAAAAAAAATAATTTTTGGTAGAAAATTAATCTGGTTGAAAATTTAGCTATTTGATTCAAAATTCATCTCTCTTGTTAAAAATGAAATATTTTTACTTTAAAGGTTAGGAATTTAAAGCGATTTACATAGAATGTAGTCCTTAAATGGGACCCTTCTCTTAAAATTACATAAAGAGCATACTGGGTATTAGGTACCCAAGGATATTCAAACGTGTGCTGTGCCGACGGTATTAGATAGTTTTTTTACAAGAAAATCAATTAATGATGTTTAATCTATCTAGTTTAAGTAGAAAAGGGTTTCATAACAGTTTTTGAAATTTGAACTAGTTAAAAAAATCCTTTTTGAAAAAAAAAAATTAAAAAATGACTTCTTTCACTCTAAAATTCATGAAAAGTTTCTGATATTTTTACATACAATTTTATGTGAATACTTCCGAGATACGGCGCGCTTCAAAAATAAAATTAGTCTTATAGTGTTCGTTCCAAAAAAGATATTTATTCTGAAAAATAAAAGCTTCCATTCAATGAAAAATGAAACACCGTACTTTGCGTGATTAAACTATTTTAATGATCTTAAACTGCGTATAAAAATTATAAAAATCAAAATTATGTGAAAATGACATGAAAAAATAGGTTTTCATGTCATTTGTTAATCTGGCACCTTATGTTGCATTTTCTTGAATTTGGTACGTTTTGTTAAAGCGCAAATAAGTCGCTGAGTCTTATACATATATCTAGTATGCCCTTTAAGGGTTAATATAGTAGCCATATCAATTTGACCCTGAATAATATGCATCGAATTTTAAGTATTAGAAGATAAAATAACATTTTTTGTTTGAATTATTATCAAGTTCATGATATTTCAGGAGAAATTAAAGAAATGATTAATTACGTTTTAGTATTATTGAATTATTTGATTAATCGACAATGAATCCCTAGAAACTAACAACAATTTGTTTTACAATAAACGCGAGAAACTACATATTACGACCAGAGATTCGAACAAAATTGAGGGGCATTTTTGAATATTTTCTAATTATTTCGACAAATTAAAAATAATTTGGCTAAAAATGAAGCTTAGTCTAAAAAAAAAGTATCAAAATATAATGAGGCTACGAAAACATAATGTCAAACTTATGTAGTAACTATATTTTATATAGAAAATAACGAACAGAAATGTAACGAAACTTTCGTTACATTCATTTTTGTTTGTTTTAACACAAAATTTTGAGGAAGGATAATTTTAACAATCTTTGATTCCAAGTCGATTGTTTAAAAAATGCGAAATATTTTAATGGCTCTTTATTATGAAAAAAATATACCTGAAAAAAACTGAAGACACCCAAAAAAAAAACCTGGAATTGCTAGAGAATTTTTCTAGGATTTGAGTAGTAGGCACCCTGTTTTTAATTCACTTGAATTTTTGTGAATGCACTGCCATTTCTTTGGATTCTAAATTTTTCTGAATTCGGGTGCATTTTCTTAAATTCTGCTGAATTCGCTTTAACTCTGCTGATTCACTTGAAATTTGTTAACTCTTAGGATTCTTTTAAATCGAGTGGAATTCTTTAGAACTTCCTTCAACTCTTCTGAATTATATTTAATTGTCGTCAGTTCTTTGGAATCTTGAATTAACTTAAATTTTTTTAGTTTTTTTTTCTTTTTTAATTCTTTGCAGGGACGCCGCAATTGTGGACCATAGAGTTTCTTATAGTTTTATATTTCTGAGTCATGGAATTCCGTAGTTCGGAAATCTGGACTATAGTTATCCATGGTCTGTTGCATGGTAGCGCAATGATTATTTGTATTCTTTTAAATTGTTTCAATATCCTGGATTATTAGTTTAAATTGAAAATTCTTCTAAATTGTTCAGGTTTTATTTTGATTTTCCATGTTTGTAAATTTTACAAACTATTTTTTAATTCTGTGATTTGATTGTGAATAGATTTTTAGGTAGAACATTTGATTTTTTCTTGTAAATTATTTTTTGATTGCATATTTCCATTATTAACACCAAGTTTTCTTTTTGCAGTTCCATGCCATGGACACTCTTCACCGACATAATTACGATGTGGCGAAAGCCATGTCATCTCTAGTACCAAGTTCAGGGCCTGTATTATGCAGAGACGAAATGGAAGAATGGAGCGCTTCTGAAGCGAATCTTTTCGAAGAAGCGTTAGATAAATACGGAAAGGACTTTTCTGATATTCGTCAAGATTTTGTGAGTATTCCATTACAATTTTAGTATACTGCAAATAAATCTTTGTATTTTTAAAATCACATAGTTAACCCTTTACAGGCACTGTTGGTACCAATATACGTAACTGATATACTGGGTAATTAATACCCCAAAGCGTTCAAATGAGACTTGTGCAGCTGGTATCTAATATTTTTGCACACAAAAATTATCTAATATAGTTGAGGGTATGTTTTTCAACGTCAAATGGGTTTTAAAGCTATTTATATAAATTAAAATAGTAAACAGAAATTTGTAAGGAAAAAAACAACCATGGAGTCCAACGCGGTAATATCTGAGAAATTAATTTCGTACAGACATTTAGGATGATGGAATATTACCTGGTGTAGTATCTTGAATTGTGATCAGGGCGTCTACCCTACCTGAAAATTCTGGAGCTTTCAGGCAATTTTCATACGTTTGGAAAAAACCTGGAAATATCAGCGATTTTTTTTCAGTCAGGAAATATTTTCGAAATCTGCTTAACTTTTTTTTTCATTGCAAACTAAGTTTCAATTAAAATGATACTTTATTTGTAAAAGTAGCTTTATATTACTGTATTTAACAGTTTTGTTGAAAATTTGATTTTTTTAGTAATTAAGTTTTTATACTGGAAATTCATCTATTTTGTTGGAAATTCGTCTTCTAATGGTATAAAATTAGTCTTCTTGTTTGAGCAATGATCTTTTTGTTTGAAAATTTTTCGTAGAGAAAAATCTCTCTTTTATTACAAATTAATTTTTTGGTTGAAAAGTCATCATTTGAATTGAAAATTCATCTTTTCGGTTGAAAATTATTTTTTTCTTTGGCTGACTTAATTTTTATGACTGTAAACTTGACTTCCAGTTGAAACTTTGAATATTTTGTTGAAATTTTTTTTTCTTTGTTTTATTTTTTTTAACTGAATATGTAACTTCAAATTGAATATTCGATCATTTTAGCTGAAAATTCATCAATATGGTTGAATATCAATTTTTTAAATTTGTTATTTTAAAAATGAAAATTTAACTCCTCCAATTGAATACTCAATGATTTTAGTTAAAAATGTGGTTCAAAAAGTATCTTTTTTTTTAGATGAAAATTCGTCATTCAAGTTGAAAATTTTTCCTTTTTGGTTTAAAATTTAACTATTCCAGTTGAAGATTAATTATTAAAAATTGATCTTTTGAGTTTAAATTCTACTTTTTGGTTGAAAATTTGTCTTTTTTTAGTTGAGACTTGAAGTATTTTGTTGAATATTCGAGTATTTTGTTGAAAAATATTATTTTTGTAGAAGCATAATCCTCTTGTTTAAAAATTAATATTTTAAATTAAAATTCTAAGTATTCCAATGAAGCATTCATCATTTTAGCTGATAAATAATTTTTTGGGTTGAAATTAAAAATCTGTTTGTTTAAAAATTAATTGCTTTTAAATACCACCTGAAGAATCGATGTAGGCAAGAGTTAAGGGAGTATCAATGGATAAATATAGTGGTTTAAGGATTTCTTGGGGCGTAAAATTTTCTTTCATTAATGGAATTGTGTGGAACTTTAATCCCTTGGGTGGATTCTTTTAAAATCCTGAGTACAGTTTGCTTCCCTTGCTTCGAGAAGTAGTTGAAGGAACTCGTATGTATTCACTAACCGTAAATCTACAGATTTACGCAGACTATATGATGAATCGGTCATCCTGCATATTGTCCCAGTTGATATTTCTCTTGATTCCGCCTGGTGCTGATGGAATTTCCTATAATGTCATTGGAGGAGGCGCCTTCCTGCTCTCCCGGTTTAACGTGTTTGTCTAAGTGATCTCTATTCTGAGTGTGATAAGAAATTTGTCAGTGAATTTGAATTGTCAGGGAATTTTTATATACCTGGAAAAATCTAGAAATGTCAGGGAATTTTTTCGAGATTGCGTTAAATTTTGTTTTGTTTAAATTGCAATAAAGAAATGAGCAACAATAATTATTCATTTGTAAAAGTAGTTTTATGTTATAATATTCAACTATTTTCTTGATAAATCGTTTTTTTTTTTGGTTTGAAATTAATTTTTTAACTGAAAATTTAAAGATTCTATTTTTGATTACAAATTTGTCGTTATCGGTTTAAAATTCGCCAGTTTGTTTGAAATATTTTATCTCTTTTGACAGAAAAATCTTTCGTGGTTAAATATTCAACTTATGTTAAAAAATCGTTTTTTGTTGTTGTTGGATTCATCTGTTTTTGCTTAAAAATGAAAATATTTTTTGGATAAAAATTTAATTACTTGGTTAAAATTTAAACTAGACTATTAAAATTTTTTTTGGTTTAAGGTTTATCATTTTATCTGAAAATTCATTTCTCTTCAGTTGTTCAATATTAGTTTTTTAACTGGAAATTTTACCATTCAATTTTCGGGGGCCAATTTATCCTTTCTTCGTTGAAAATTCAAATATTCCAGTTTGATATTCATCATTTTATTGAAAAATTGATCTTTCTTGATGAAAGCCCCACTATTTCAGTTGAATATTCCATAATTTTAGTTGAAAGTTCATCACTTTGTTTAAAAATGTAACCTTTTTTTAAATTAGGTTTTTTGCTTGAAAATACTTATTTTTTAAACTAAAAATGTGAAATTCTCATTGAATATTCTATCATTTTATTTGAACATTTATCTCTTTGGTTAAACATTAATTTTTTTAACTGTAAATTAAACTATTCCATTTTTTATTGATAGTTCATATCTTTTAGTTGAAAATTCGTCTTTCTGGTAGAAATCCTGTTTAAAAATTTATGTTTTTTGTTGAAAATTCAACTATTACAGACTCATAATTTTTGTTGAAAATTCATATTTTTGGTTTAAAATTAAAGTCCTTCAGTCAGAGATTCATCAATTTAGTTTAAAAATGCATCACTTTGAGGGAAAATTGAACTATTTTGTTGAAAAAAATTTTTTTTGTTGTCGAAAAATAATTTTGTTATCTAAAAATTTAACTATACCATTTATGGTTAAAATTTGATTGTTTTTAGCTCTCAGTTCAACTATATCGTGGAAAATTGATGTATTTTGTTGAAGAATAGTTTTTTTTGTGGTTGTAGAAAATGAATCTTCTTGTTTGAAAATTAAACTCTATTGTTAACAATGCATGTTTTGGCTTAAAATTTATCGATTGCAGTTGAAGAATCATAATTTTAATTGAAAATTCACCACTTTGGTTGAAATATTTTTTTTCTTGAAATTTACTCATTTTCATTGTAAATTTAACTATTCCATTTTCGGTTGAACAGTGAATTCTTTTAGTTCAAAGTTCAACTGTTTGCTGGGAAATTGATGTTGGAAATTATATGATTTTTAATTATTTAATCAATCGATGATGCTAAGATACATTCAATGCTTAGAAACTGATAAAAACATTATTAATAACAAACTCGCAAAACTGTATGCATATTCCGAGTTTATTTTGTTTTAAATAATGGGACATATTTGAATGGCTATGTACTGTGAAAAATTATATACCTGGAAAAAACTTGCGACTATTTGTAAAAAGTCTAGAATTATCAGGGAATTTTCATCCAGGATTTGAGTAGACACCCTGCTCGAAGAAGATTATATGCCCTATATCTAAATATTAATACAATATAACCTATAATCAATAATAATAATAATAATAATAATAAATCAAACTAATTTCAGCTGCCGTGGAAAACGTTAAAAAACGTGATTGAGTACTACTACATGTGGAAAACGACGGATCGCTACGTGCAGCAGAAAAGAGTGAAGGCTGTTGAGGCCGAGAGTAAATTGAAGCAGGTCTACATACCGAACTACAATAAATCCCCGGCCTCATCGACCGCGCCTTCGGTCGCTACCATAATTCCTCTCGGCAACAGTAATAACAATAGTAACGGTAAAACAGCAAATATCCTCAACGGTAGCAGCAATGGCAACATAAGCGATGGATGTATGCTGATGGTTGGAGTCGGTGGAAAGCCTTGCGAAAGCTGTCAAACGATGCAGAGTCCGCAGTGGTATGCCTGGGGACCGACGCATATGCAGTGTCGCCTCTGCCAGCCCTGTTGGCTCTATTGGAAGAAATATGGAGGACTCAAGGTACATACAACAAAAATTGTACCTTTACCTGCCCTTAAAAAAAAGCATCTTTGCATCCCAGTGAAAGTTGATAAGGGTTTGAAGGGCGATTTTCATTTGATCGCGCTCTGTCTGTTCGTCTTACACTCCCCACTCGACCCTCCCCCACCCACCCACCCACCCACCTTGCTGACTGAGCCTAACTAGGAATAAAATACAAAACATAAAAATATGATAATTTTGCAATCAGCAATTTAAAAATATTATTTTCAGCATCTACGATTTTTTGCGATAGTACAGTATAGTATAGTTGAAAATGCAATAGTTTATTTGGTAGAAAATCCGTCTGTTGAAATTTCAATTGCTAATTTTTTTTTTTAAACTTAACTGTTAAAAATTCCACTGTTGAAATTTGTGGGAAATTCGTGTGTTGTTAATTGAACTGTGTCATTTTGTAGCAAATTTGTATCTGGGAAATTTAAATATGGAATTTCAATAGAATAATTAATTTGCCAACCAAAGAGATAAATATCACCCTAAAATGATAAAGTTTCAACCAAAGCAGAATTATTTTTAGTTATAAAAAAATTAATTTTAAATTAAAAAAACGATTATGCAGCCCAAGAGATGAATTTTCAACTCAAATGATAAATCTTAAAAAAAAAGATTGTTTAACAAAGTGATTCAACTATTAAATTGTAAAATTCATTAATTTTCAGCTGCCAATTGTTTGAAAGTATACCATTTCAAGAACTCCTTTACAATTGTTTAATTTAACATAACAGTTTAAAATGAGTTATTTACCTAATAATTGGTTTTAATGATTTTTTCAACTATAAAATGTTATTATAATAAACACAATTTTTATGTATTTTGTGTGTGTGTGTGTGTGTGTGTGTGAAATTCTCTAGGATCAAGTTTTAAAAAGTCTTGTATAAATTAAAATCTATTACAATTTTTTAATTTTTAACAATGGTTGGGTTCCCTAAACTTTTTATTTTATTGCAAAATTAAATATTATTTATTATTTAATAAAATATTAGTAATTATTGACCATTTAGTTAACTATAAATATAATATTAAATGTAAAATCTTAGAAAAAAATCTTTTTTAAATTATTATTATTAATTAACCGTAATCATAATCTTTAAAATCTATTAAAAATTGATTTTACAAGACGAATCCGAATCAGATCACAATTATATTATTTGCAGATGTTAACGTTCAAAATTAAACTGTTTCAATTGGAAAGTCTTATTGGTTAGACAAATGTAAAACCATGATTGAAACTTTATCAACTATTTTCAATTTTAAAATAATTTAAAAATAATATATGGATAATTCAAGGCTTATACTAAATTTCAAATTGTATGTCAGTCTAAAAAATTCCATTTCTAAACTATTCAGTTTGAAATTATTCAATTAAGAATAAGAAAAATTACCTAATATCTGGAAATATCTGACTGTTCATTTAAAATCAGTAATTATAAATTAAATATTCAAAACTAAACAAAAAACTAAACTTTGAACGGTACAATGTTAATTTTTCTACTTAAATAAAAGTAATTTGTAAGTCAAATTGTTGAATTTAGATGTATAAATCACAATTGATTACCTATTGTTCTTAGAAAAAACTCGAGTAAGTTGAAAAGATATGTAGAAGTTTTGAAAAAAAAAAATCAAAATTAATTTTGAATTTGAAAAAATTTAAAACAAATTGTAAATGTTTGAAAAATTTTATATAATATTTTGAAGCATTTTAAGGATTTAAAACTATTCAATATAAAAATAATTTAACCTGTAATTTAAAAAGTTTTCAGTTTATTAAAAAAATGTAATCGGTCAATTTTTAATGTTTCTAGCTGAAGATCGCTTAAAACGATATAATTTTGAAAATTTTAAATTCAATGATTGATTCTTTAATTTAGACTTTAGAGCATTGAAAATGATAACGTGGATTTATATGTTTGAAACTGAATCAAAATCTTTGATTTTTATGATTTATAAAAGTTTAAAATGTTTAATTTAAGTTTTGAACTGCATTTGATTAAAAATTAGTCAGTTGAAAATTGTTATTAGTTTCCACTTTATACGTGTAAATTGTTGAGCAATTGAATACAATAATTTTGAATTAAACCACTTTTAAACTTCAGTTTCAAAAGTTTTAAATTCAAGAGTTCCACGTTGAGTGATTTAACTTTGCAGTTCAGTTTTTCTTTGCTTCAGATGGAAGAAGTTTTGGATTTAGAGTTCAATTTTTGTAATTTCATTGACCCTGAAAAATGTTTGCGAACCGAGGAAAAACCAGCAAATGGTGGAGAATTCTGGTTTAAAATTCAACAATTCCAGTTAAAGATTTACAATTTTTGTTGAAAATTGATCAATTTCTTTGAAAATATAACTATTTGTTTTATTAAAAGTTACTTTTTTTGTGGAATGTAATTTTTTCAACTGAAAATGTAACTTATTCCAATTGAATATTCCACATATTTAATTGAAAATTCATCTTTTTGGTTGAAGATTCATCATTCTAGTTAAAAGTTCAGAAGTTGGGTTGAAAATAAATTTCTTCAACTAAAAGTTTAACAATTCCGTTTTTTGTTAGAAATTGATATTTTTTCGTGGTAAATTTAAGTGTTTGTTCCAAAATTCATGTACTAATTTTCAATCTTTTGCTCTGCTGTGTTGAAGGATGTTTTTATTTGGCGGCAAATATGAATATGTGAGTAAACTCTAATGCCTGATTCTTGTTGGTCATTCCAGATTCCATCGCGGATTGACGATGCGGACTTGGACCGTAAACGAGGAGGAACGGGCTCTGATGAAGAAGGCAAGGGAATTGGTGGTGCTCACCGGCCACATCGATGCAGCATTCCCTCATGTGGGAAAGAGTTTAAACTGAAGGCACACCTCAGTCGTCACTACGCGAGTGCACACGGTGTTGATTTACGCGGTGCAGGAGGCGGTGGTGGAGGTGGCGGTGGTTCACCACGTCCAGTGATGAAAACACGGTCCGCATTCTACCTGCGTACATCAGCACTGGCTCGTGCCGCGCGTCGACTCTGTGCGGCGCAATTGCGAACTCGTCATGCGGCTCGTGCTCCTCATCAGCCGGTGAATGCCGCACCATTGAGACACTTGTGCACCTCGCCCCAATTGATGGCCAAGAGTTCGACGGAACTGCGCATCCTGGCGAGAGCAGTGCGTCCTCGACCACGTCCTCGCGTCACGGATATTGCCACTCGACTCGGCGATCATCCAACGCCACGACAACCCGGAGACTGGGATTGGCTCGTTCTCACTACGCCCGGACAACGAAAGCAACCGGACCGCGTCTCTTTCCCACGACCACCAAAAGCAGCGGGTTCGTCTAACCGATTATAATATTTTTATTCATTGGTAGTTGTTGTTGTTCTTTCTTCGGTACATACATACATTTTCAGGGTGGCCGCTGGACCGGGAAACCGGGAAATGACAGTGAATTTATTCCTTGAACGTGGAACTTTATAAATTTTCAGAAGAAAAATCTGTCCAAATTCGATTTCAACAGTTTTTTAAATAATTAGTTGAATTGATATCTTTTTAATTTATGATATCATTCAGTTTATAATGCGTAATTTGAAAATCTTTTACCTGAAAAATGCTCTATTTTAGATTTTTATTTTTAAGCTTATATCTTTAGTTAAAAAATGTTTAACGTGCAGTCTTGAAGACTTAAACAATTAAAAAATAAAAACGCTTAAGATTTCAAATTTTTGATAAAAAACAGTTTTATTTTATTAACTGTCAATATAAATAAATATTTTTTTAACTGGATCGGTACTTCAAGTATTCAAAACTGTAAAATAATTGATTTGATAAAACGATTCTAAATCCGTATGAAAGTTAAAGAATTTCCAGAGTCGCAATTATTTCGCAATTTAAGGCTTTTATTAAATTAAAAATATTGTTTCAGTCTAAATTATTCCATTTTTAATCCACTTATTTAAAAAAAAATTGATTAAGAAAAAGGAGAATTATTTAATATTTAGAAAAATTAGACTTATAAGTTAAAATAACTAAATTGAAGCGAAATATTTAAAAGTAAACAATTTGAAACTTAAATGTTTTACATAGAAAACTTTGAATAGTTAAAATTTCGAAAAGCTTTTAACATTTTAACGTTACTATTTTTATTGTTCTACTGAATAAAATATTTAATTTGGAAGTGAAATTGAAGAATTTTGATGTATAAATAATAATTTAACACGTATTATTTTTAGAAAAATTTGAGTAATTTTAAGAGATGTTTAGAAGTTTTGAAAAGATTCAAAATTTTAAAAAAATCCTTAAATTTCTCCTGAGTCGTTTTTAATAATAGTGGAATTCTCATAAAATCGTTTTGAAGATTCTGTTAAAATAATTTTTCAAAATGAAGAATCGTTTTCAAATTTCCTAGGAATTTAAAGAAAATGTTGTCGTTCGTTTGAAGCCGTTCACAATTCTTAAAAAGCCTCTAAATTTTTTGTTAACTGAAAAAATCTACATTTTGTTTTAAATTAGGTTGTGAGTATTTGCACCGAAATTTCGGTACGTATAACCAAATTTTCTCGGTAAACAAACTTCGTTAAAATTATTTGAAATCATATCTCTTAAAATTACTATAATTGTTTCTAAAAATAATAAGTGTTCAATTGCTATTCAGAAATCCAAATTTTAAGGAAATTTTTTTTTAAATTCGCAGGATTTTCTAAAGTTTTTAGGACTACTAAATTTCTAAAAATTTTCAAACACAATTTTAAAAGTTTTCAAGGGTGCTTAAACTATTTAAAATAAAAACAATTTAAATTCTAATTTAAGAACTTTTAAGTTGAAAAAAATGTAAATTTTAAAATATGTATTGGCCTAAAATAATTGAACAATATAATTTTGACCATTTTTAAAGTTCATTGATTTATTCGTTTATTTAGAGGATTGAAAAATAATAACCTGGATTTATATTTTTTGAACTTAATCTAAATCTTTGAACTCTATAATTTATGAATGTTAAAAATTCTGAATTTAGTAGTTTAAATTCATTCAACTTTAAATTATTCAGTTTAAAAGTGTTAGTACCTTCCAATTTATACGTGTAAATTATTGAACAATTAAATAGAAAACTTTTAAACATCAATTTTAAAAGTTAAAAATTCAAGAGTTCCACTTTGAATGCTTTAGTTTGTTGTTTATTTTGTATTACTTGTACTTTTACTGTATAGCTTTATATTTCGATTTGTTACATTGTATTGACCTGGGAAAATATTTTTGCGAACCGCTGATTTTTTAAACCAATTCAAATTTAAAAAAACTAAATTATGCAAAAAAATTGCACAAGGAGGTTTAAAAAGAATTGCGTTGCTCAAAACAACTGTTTTCACAAAAAAAAAAACAATACTTAAGAAAATTAATTTGGGGAAAATAATTACACAATGAGTTACAATAAGAGCAATATGTTTTCAAATAACACTGTAGAGTGGCTTATTAGAGGCAGATATATGACAATTGAAAAAAGGGGATTATTATTTTATTTTATTTATTTATTATATTTCACAAATTTATTTTCTTGAGTGTTTTTTAAACAGTTTTTTGAGAAGCACGATTTTTTTAAATCCTTTTTGTGCAGTTTCCCCCCGAATTTGGGTTTTTAAAGTTTGGATTGGTTAAAATGTACTCTAGTGTGCGGTGCTATTACAGCTCTCAAAAGTTCGATTTTTGGTCAACCAAAAATGTTGATGATTTACTATAGTTACAGTTATCAGTAACTTTAAGTTATCTAAAAAGATACTTATTTTTCAATTCCTTAATTTTATTATTTAAAAATGAAAATAACAAAAACTTGTTGAATTTTCAACAAAAAAAAAATGAATTTTCAACAAAAGAGTTGAATTTCGAACCAAGAAATATTTTTCAGTCAGTTTTTTCAACCAAACAGTTGGACTGTATACCAAAATATTTAAATTTTTGACAAAATACATGAATTTTTAACCCCCTTTTTATGCTATCAAAAACTTCCCCCTTTATCCCTTTTCTATAGTTGAGAAAGCAATATTTGTATCGCTCGAAAAATTCTCTGAAATTAGTCAGTGTACCCATTATGGAATAATAATTGAAACAATTGTAGGTCTTTACTAAATTATTTATAAATCAATAATTTACACTTTTCTAGTGCTGAACCATTAAAAATACTCTATAAAAAAAGGTAAAACTTAAACATTTTAAAGCATGTTGAAAATGTGAAAACTGGAGGCTTAAGCTGTTATCCAATATAAAATGAGAAGTTAGAAAATATATAGTAATTTTTAAATAAGTATTAGGAGGGGAAAGTTTTTTAGTTGAAATGTACCAAGTTGAATACCTAATTAAAAAATTTAATATTGCAGATTCATCAACTGCAATGTTAAATGTTCTAACTTGAGAAACTTTTTAGTTCAATAGCACTGACGAGTAGGGCAGAGGGAAAATGTTAAAATAAATTAACCCTTAAACCGCCAAAACGCCACTACCTATATACTGCTTTTCAACGGCCAATAACTAAGACTATTCGACACTAGAAAAAATCGAGACACATATATTTTTATTGCTTAAGATCTCCTCTTTCCGACGGTGTCAATGAAATTCCTCAAAAAATTTTCTTATTATCCCAAAATGCAGTTTAAACAAAAAAAAAAAACGTGATTTTTCGTGCCTATTTTTTTGTTGTGAACCATTTTCCAAAGCTTTTCGAGCCTGTAATTAACCTGGAATCTCACTAACGGGTGGAATAAATGTCTAAACTTTGAGAATCCATGGTTCAAAGATCGATTTTTCGTTTTAGTATTTTCAAAATGGCGTCTTAACGACATGTGACACAGCTAAATACCTATATTACCGATCACAGTTTTTCAGTTCACTGAATGTTTTTTTGAACCTAAGAACTTTTTTTGTAAATAAAATATCGAGCTGAAATTTTGGGAAATGTATTAGAGTACAATAAAGTACGTTTAGGTACTACATTTTGGTAGGAACTTCACTGAAAATTATTTTATCTTTTTTCTGAACCTCAACATTTTATGAACGTTCCAACTTTTTTTATACATAAAATATCGGTCTCAAACTTTGAGAAATGTAAGAGCCGAAAGAAAACTACGTTTAAGTAAAAAGCTTAAT
>NC_046661.1:116281039-116287503 GCF_010883055.1 Belonocnema kinseyi | reverse complement strand
ATAAATTCCAACGGCATCAGCCGGTAACGTTGTACACGAAAATACGAATCCTGGCGGCCACTAGACGAGGCTCTAGAGAGTTCGTGTTTTTGTGTACAACGTTACCAGCTGATGTCGTTGGAATTTATTTTTGAAATATATTTTTTTACATCTTTTATTATTAAGCTTTGTACTTAAACGTAGTTTTCTTTCGGTTCTTGCATTTCTCAAAGTTTGAGACCGATATTTTCTGTATAAAAAAAGTTGGAACGTTCAAAAAATGTTGAGGTTCAGAAAAAAGATGAAATAATTTTCAGTGAAGTTCCTACCAAAATGTAGTACCTAAACGTACTTTATTGTACTCTAATACATTTCCCAAAATTTCAGCTCGATATTTTATTTACAAAAAAAGTTCTTAGGTTCAAAAAAACATTCAGTGAACTGAAAAACTGTGGTCGGTAATATAGGTATTTAGCTGTGTCACATGCCCTTAAGGGCATGTGATACATCCTCTTGTGGTGAATCGGGTTCACTTTCCTCGGGTTTTTCTCCAAAAAATTAAAAATTCCAAAATCTGAATTTGGATATTCTATAAAATAGTTCAACGGAATCCCCAAACTCTTTTTTTTAGGGATAATTACAAATAAAATTATTCTGCTAAATCGAAACTGTATGTCTGTGCACTATTTTGAGGTTAGAATCGGTTTCAGCTCTCTAAAATTGCGATAATGATGGTCTCTATCGTGCCGATTCTGCTGGTAGCTACTTAGAAATGTTTATGAAATACAAAATTTGAATTGTCTACAAACAAGGCTAGTTCCGGGAAATAAGTTACTATGTTTTTTTTCTTGTCCCAAGTTTTCTACCAAAAACATTTTGTAGTTCGGAAGTAAAGCTGGGGAGAATTTTAACACACATAACCTCAAAATACATACACATCAATCAAATTTAACCAAATACATTTTTTTTTAATATTCCACAGACGATGAGTTCGGGGAGGTCCGTTAGCATGTGTACTACCATTCCCAAAATTTTTAAGACAAAAATTGAGGTATCGAGATGGAAATCTGGAAAATTAAATAAAACTCTAAACTATGTTTCTATCGCCATACATTTTTGAAAATACTAAAAATTTTCGAAAAATCTTAAAATATAAATGTTATGTTTACAGAATTAAATGCTAATAATCGACCACCAAATTCACATTTTCATCCACACCAGCAACTTCAAGTTGAAGAACCTCCCCCTCAGGCTGTAGATCCTCCCCCAACACACCCACAATTCCATGAGATCAGTCACAATGGGATAACTGCACATTTGGTTTATAATCGGAATGGAAATGTAGTACAAATACAATTGGGACCACCTCCTCGAGCACCTCCACCTCAGCAATAATTGGCCTCCGTCAAGCTGCTCCAGGTGTCGCTGGCGTAGGCTTTGCGGTGCACGTAGAAAAAAGGAGAAATTTCCGGATCTGACTTTGAAGCTACTTTTCATTAATTATTTCATTACGCAAGATATAAAATGCAAGTATGAAAATTATTCAATAATTTTTTAATGTATATTTCTAAATAAAAACTAAAGTAACAGGAAATGACTCTTGTCCATTTTTACTGGTTCTCAATTATATTTTGTTATTCGATTCCCTTTAGGAAGGGAACTATTCAAAATGTACTGATACAATTATTGAAATAAAAAATAGTGCAGATGACTGGGATCGAATTTCAGAGAGAGAGCCAATTGATGCCGACGCACCTACCCCTAACCCTTATTAAGGTAAACTGCTTCTTACTATAAAAAATAATTTTCAAATCAAAATAAAATAAACTTCAACCATAAGTAGTTGCATTTTTAAACAAGTAGTTAAATCTTGAATCCAAAATAAAAAAAAATTTGAAGACAGTTCAGTTTTTAACCAAGAATATTTTTTCATTTAAGGCTATTTGATGAGATTCCTACTTTACCGACAATTTTTTTATTTTCTAACTTATTTTCCCACGAAGCGCTGCATCCATTTGAAAATTTGGGATAATGAATAAGAGGCTCACAGAAAGTTGGTTCCGGTCCTAAATTTTTATCATTATTAAAAAAGTTGTTTTTGTAAATGATTTTTTTCGCTTTTTTCATAAATAATAAAATTTGGGACCAGGCACACCTTTTTTAGTGCTTCTTATTTATCATCCCAAATTTTCTACTCCATTTCACGTGATCCACTCATCACATTGTCTTAAAAGAGAAAAAATGAGAACCAAGTTGTTCAATTTAAAAACTAAAAAGGCGACTTCTCTAATTGAATTTTCTACCAAACTAATTGAATTTTTAACCTAAAAAGACAAAAATTAAACGTACCAGTTAAATTCTGTAACTAAAGAAAAAAATTTTGTAAAAAACAGTAGATTTCTCAACCGAAAAATTAATTTTCAAAAGAATAATTAAACTTTCAGTTTGAAAAATTAGTACACAGCAGAGGAAAAAATAAAAGCTCAAACAAATAGTTAATGTGTTAACCAATAAAATAACTTTTTAACTAAGTAGTTTAACTTTTAACCAAGAAGCTGAATTTCCAATTAAAAACAATCAATTTTTAACAAAAAATAGAGTAGCTGAATTTTTTATTTAAAAAATTAATTTTCATCCAAGAAAAACGCCGTTAACAAAATAGTTAAATTCTAAAGCAATGAATTGGATTTCTAACCAAATAGTTCAAATTTTAACTAAAAAGTTGATTTTTCAACGGAAAAATATGAATTTTTAAGCAAAAAAGTTCAACTATCAATGGAAAATAAATTAGTTGAATTTTCAACTAAAAATGAGCAATTTTATTCTCATTCAACAATGGAACAGTTAAATTTTCACTTCAAAAAATTAACTTTTTAATTCTAAAATAATCCAATTTAATGTTATCAGAATTAAATTTAAAAAACAATCAGATTTCATTGCAAAAAGATGTATTTTTTAATGCAAAATTTAATACTTGACTTTTCAATTAGAAACGATCAATTTTCATCCAATATTAGACTGGTTAAATTTAACATTTCCGAAAATCAATTTTCAACAAAGAAAAAAACTAATTTCAGAACAAACACTTGAATCTCAAACCAATAAACTTAATTTCTAATAAAGTAGTTTGACTTTCAACTAAGAAGTTTCATTAGAAAAAAATGTAATAAAAAAATATGTGCTTCGAATGAAAAGGTGTAATAATTGACTTTCAAACTAAAAACAAGCAATTTTCATTCAATAATGGAATATTTGAGTTTTCGGTTCAAAAATTTAATTTTTATTCAGCAAAAAAAAATAAATTTTGAACAAAATATTTAAATCCTGAACCACTAAAATTAACCAATTTATTAATATTTGAAAAAGATGAATTTTTAATGAAAAATCTAATAATTAATCTAATAATTTACTTTCCAACTAGAAACGAACAATTTTCATACAATAATGAAAGAGTTAAATTTTTATTTCAAGAAATTACCTTTCAATTAAGAAAAATAAATGTATTTTCAAACAAACATTTCAATTCTAAACCAATAAAATTAATTTTCAATCAAATATTTTAACTTTCAACATAGAAGTTTAATTTGCAGCAACCAAAATAATAAATTTTCAATTTAAAAATATGTGTTTTTGATGAAAAATTTAATAAATACCTTTTCTACAAAAAACAAGCAATTTTCATACAATAATTGAAATGTTAAATTTTCAGTTCAAAAAATAATGTTCAATTAAGCAAAAAAAAAACAATTTTTAACATAATATTTAAATCCTAAACCAATAAAATTAATTTGTAATAAAATAGTTCAACTTTTAACTAAGAAAATGATTTTTCAATGAATTAAATAATCAAATTCTATGTTCAAAATACTGATTTTCAACCAAGAGAAAAACAAATTTTCAATTTGTAACTAAGAAGTTGTTTTTTCAACGAATGATTTAATTAAATGCGCAGTTCAATAAATTTAATTTCACCAAATATTTTAATCCTACACCAATGAAATTAATTTTTTATAACATAATTCAACTTTCAACTAAGAATTTTAATTTTCACCTAGAAAAATTATTTTTTAATTGAAAAAGATATCTTTTTAATGAAAAATCGAATAATTTATTTTCCAACTAAAAATAAGCATTTTTCATACAATAATCGGAAAGTTAAATCTTCAGTAATTTGTAATAAAATTGTTCAACTTTCAACTAAGCAGTTGATAATCCAACGGAAAAATTATACTTCATTTAAAAAAATTTATTTTTCAATGAAAAATTAATTAGTAGCATTTTCAACTAAAAACGAACTATCTTCATCCAATAATAATGGAATAGTTAATTTTCAGTTCAAGAAATTCATTTCAACCAAGAAAAAAACGAATTTTCAATAAAGTAGGTAAATCCTTAAATCATTAAATTAACTTTTAATACAGTAGATCAACTTTTAATTTAGAAGTTTAAATAAAAAAAATGAATTTTTAAAGAAAAAAAAGTATTTTTAATGAAAAATTAAGTAATTAAATTTTCAATTAGAAACAAGCAATTTACATCCAATAATAGAAAAGCTAGATTTTCAGTTCAAAAAATTAACTTTCAATTAAGAAAAAAACGAATTTTTAACAAAGTACGCAAAACCTTAAACCATAAAATTAACTTTTAATAAAATATTTCAACTTTCAACTGAGAAGTTTAATAATTGAAAATGTGAACATCCCTGATTATTAAATTTACCTGGTCGAAACCATAGCATCAGAAATTAATTCTTTAAAGAAGTTTAATTTTTAACAACAAAAATGAATTCTTAATGAAAAACGGTGTATTTTAATGAATAATTTAATACACTAGACCCGCGGTTATATCCTCTCGCACTTATATCCATTTGTCATCCACCACCTCGCAGTACCACGTGACAAACAAGCCAATCAGAGCGCAACGCGGCCATTGCTCCTTTGCTGAGTAGCATTGGTGGGCTCCCCTTCTGGGAGGATATAAGTGAATATTCATGTTCTAGGACGGCAGATATAACTGCGCTTCCAGTGCAATTGACTTTCAAACTAAATAGTACAACCTTCGACTAAAAAGTTAATTTTTTAACGAAAATATATGAATTTTCAATAAGATTTTAAGTATCCAATAAAAAATTAATCAGTTGACTTTTCAACTAACAACAAACAATTTTCATCTAATAGTACGAGTAGAATACTTAAATTTGCAGTTCAATAAATTAATATTCAATCAAAGAAAACACAGCTTTCATCAAATAGTTCAGTCCTAATTCAATAAAGTGAATTTTTGACCGAATAGTTCAATTAATTAATCGAATATTTAAATAAAAAACGAGCAATTTTCATCTAATAATAGAAGAGATAAATTTTCAGTTTAAAAAATTCATTTTCATTTAAAAAGACGAATTTTCAACAAAATATTTCAATCCTAAACGATAAAAATTAATTTTTATTAAAAGCAATTTTTGATTCTAAATTTCGGAAATATAATTCTAGAAAAAGTAATATTCCACAATTATGTTACTGTTCGATAGGTTTTAAAATTGCTTGCTGAAAACAGGTGTCTTTTAGGCATGCGTGATCTCCTACGAATTAGCAAATAATAAGCTGTAAAAATTGATAAGGATGGAAATAATATCCAGATACTTGAATAAAATTATCGCCTGAATAATATGTAAATTATACGAAAAATATTCATGTTTTCATACCTATTTTGCTAATTTCTGCTAACGACCAAGGCATTCATCAATCAATTTAAAAGGAACGATGCTTTTTAAAATTCTCATATGCTAGTTTCGCATATAGTTCTGTTTTCTTTTTTTGAACATTATTTTTCTCTTGGCCTGCGGTTGGAAAAATAAAAAGATATTCTAATTTATAGAAATATCTATGATTTAAATTATACAAACTTATTAATTTTTCCAAACATATTTTATCAACTTACCTAACCAAGGCATTTATCAATCGATTTCAAATTAATTAATGTTTCGGAATCTTCATGAGTTACTCTTCCATATAGTTATGTTTTCAAATTTTTTTTGCGAATCATTTTAATGTACCTATTAATAATTTTTATCTTCTTTCTACTATTAAAAATTTAAATAATGAATGATGCTGAAATTAATTTCAAATCTATTTTGTTAAAAAATTGTTATATTGGACAACCCTAGTCGAAAAAGTAAACGCAAGACATTTATGAGATTTTCTGAAATTTTTTCAATCTGCAGTGACAAAAATCTTTAAAGTACAATTACATGCATGTATAAAATCAAAGTGGGTGAAGTAATTTGGGAAAAAATATTGAAAATAAAATGAGTTAAGAAAGTTTTTTTTTTCAAATTTTTCAAGAAATCTGTATTATCTTCAGAGAATAACAGAAATTCTTCACGTCTTTTCAGATAAGATGGAACCAGAGAGAAATAGAGAGTCACAATGCATTAGAAATATCAGTTGATAAAAACATGGCGCCCCCTACTCGCCCGTATACCCGTG
>NC_046661.1:116263672-116280939 GCF_010883055.1 Belonocnema kinseyi | reverse complement strand
GGGGTTGATTTGGGGTAGGTTCCACATACGCTAGAGGGCTGAAACTTTAAGATGGGACTTTTGGCACATAATACTGTCATAAACAATGAAAACATTTTGACTGTTCAAATATTTTATTTTTTGTTTTTTTTTTTTCGTTTTTTGTAAACGTTGGGAACTTCAGACTCATAAATTTAATGCTTTGCCATTTTTCGAAAAAAACTGTGGTCATGCTATCTTAACGTTAAGCTAGCAGGACCAAACATAGAAAAAAATGACTTGAACAATAATTGTTTGCACTATAATTTAGGGCTCTGGGAATATAATAATGAAAAAAGAAAAAAATTGTTTAAACAATTTTTGTTTAAACAATTCTAGTAAAAATGAAGTAAACAATTTTCTTCCTTTTTACCCTATGCTAAGGCTCACTTGGGGCTCAATAAATATGATATTTGAATTAAACAAAAATTGTTTAAACAAACTTGCCAAAAAAAAATAATTTCTTTTCTCTTGCATAATTTCAGGCTCATTTAAGGATCCTAAAAAATCATCGTCCAAAGGTCGCGCGATATTTCCATTGCCTTTTTTTGTTAGATATGGTGTTGTGCAACCTTTACGTTATAAAAAATAAATGAAGAAAACCATAAAACCCATTTTTACTCTTCGCACAATTTAGGGCTCATTGAGGACTAATTTGGGCCCGTAGCCCTAAATTTCGGGCTCTAGTATTTTTTGTAAAAAATAGTGTTTGCAATACCTTAACAATAAGTTGGTTCAAGATTGCACCATATATAACACCATATATAACCAAAAGAAAGGCAAAGGAAATGTCACGCGACCTTCGGTCGTTGATTTTTCAGGATCCTTAAATGAGCCTGAAATTATGCAAGAGAAAAGAAACTATATTTTCTAATTTTTTTTTGTTTAAACAAAAATTGTTTAAACTTTTTTTTAATGTTTAATTACCATATTCCTAGAGCCCTTAATGAGCCCTAGATTATTCTATAAGGTGAGTTTTCTATAAAATTATTTTTATTACGTTTTACCGCAATTTTGAACCAACTTATTGTTATGATATTGCAAACACTATTTAAAAAAAAATATTAGAGCCACAAATTTAGGTCTACGGACTCAAATTAGTCCTCAATGAACCCTAAATTATGCGAGGGTTAAAATAGGTTTTATGATTTTCTTCACGTATTTTTTATAACTTTAAGGTAACATATCACCGTATATAACAAAAAAAAAGGGCAAAGGAAATATCGCAAGACTTTCAGTTGATCATATTTCAGTAGAAGAAGAAAATTGTTCAATTTATCTTTACTAGAATTGTTTAAACAAAAATTGTATAAACAATTTAAAAAAATTTTTCATTATCATATTTCATTATCATGAATTGAGCCCTACATTATAGTACAAAGAAATAGGGTCAAAGTAATTTTTTCTATGTGTGGTTCTGCTAGCTTAACAGTAAGATAGTAGAACCACAGGTTTAAAAAAATTTATACCATCAAATTTGGCAATAGGGCATTAAGTGAGCCCTAAATTATTGTGGAAAGAAATAATGCCTAACTCGTTTTTTTCAATGTATGGTTTTGTTAGCTTAACGTTAAACTATCATGACCACCGTTCTTTTTGTTTAAATGAAGAGTAATAAATTTGATAATGGGGCATTAAATTAGCCACAAATGAGCCCTAAATTCCCTATAAGTTTTCAGACCATTTTTGCAATGTGGTCCTGCCAGATTAATGGACCTACAACTTTACAATTAGGCTTAGAAAACTGAATATAGTACAAAATTGGACACTATTTTCAATTGAGTACATTAAACTAAAAAGGTTTCAAAATTAAATAAATTAAATTTGAAAGTGCTTAAAACGGTAGAATTTGAAATCGACATTGTATCCAATTTAAAGAATTTCAATATCGCAATTCTTTCAATATCGCATAATTGAATAGGGTGTTCTTTAGTGAAAATACAAAAAATCCCGGTGAAAAAAACGGTCATTTCCTGGTTCTTACCCGATTTAGAGGCCACCCTAAATTCGGTTAATTTGACCATTTTTAGACCAAATTATCCCAAAAGAGTACGGCAGTTTCAAATTTATAGATCAAGAAATCTATTTGTCAAAAAATCTAATTTGTAAAGGTGAATAACCTGACTTTTGTGATTATCCTTCCCTCCGCAGCGTTCCAATTAAAATTCGTTTTCACCATTTTAGTTTATTCGTTAAAAAATGGTTTTCATGGTTTGTTGGGGAGAATCAACTATGCAGCCAGGCTTTAAATGAAATGTCCCATATAAATTATAATTGAAATGTGATGTTGATGTATGTATTTTTTAGTTTGAGGTTTACTTTATCAGGTAACATATGCCATTATTTAAAACCGTTTTTTAACTGCGTCATTAAAATATGAACATTGTAGGATAAAAACTATACAATATTCTTGAGAGTATAATGTAACGAGAAAAATTATTCGAGACATGATCAATACTAAATAAATGTTTTCTTATCGATCAAAGTTAAGTACGTAAACCCTAGATATAACCTCTTGCTCCCTGAAAAATGAAAATTGTATTCAGCGTCTAGAAATTGGCGATTGCCTTTAATAGATATCCTGTTTACCGACAGATAATAAAGGTGCGAAAACTCAAACCTGACATTGTTTAACAACATTCCAAATCCTATTTAATTAATTTAGTTCATTTTTTCAAATCCAACTTATGTTCGCACGAAACACGACATCAAGTTGAAAATTTGGGAAATTAAACATGAAGCACTAAGTAACGTTTGTCTAGTCCTACATTTTTATAATTATGATCAAAACAACAAAAAATTGGTAGAAAACAACTTTTTTGTAATTGTAAAAATGTAGGATCAGATAAATGCTTCTTAGTGCTTCTTATTTAATTTCCCAAATTTTTAACTGGATATCGCATTTCGCGTGAACGCAAGTTGGATTTGAAAACAATGTGTAAAAAAAAATTTGAAGCTACGCTCATATGGCCTTAAAAAGGTCTTCATTTATTTTCAAATTATTCATATTTAAAGATAAGTCTTGATTTATCATAGTCCCTTCCTAATTGTTTTCTATTCTGTATTTTGTTTAAAAGCATTATCCAGCATTGTTACCATCTCCACGAAATTTTTCAGCCGTCGTCCCCAGTATGTGATGTTGCAAGACTTAATTAATTTTAATATATTTAGAACATTTATAGGTTCAATTTATGATATCAGAAGTATAATAAAAAACTTCACCTGTCACGCGATAATTTTTTTATACTTCCAGTCTTTAAAATATGCTGTAGGTGCTTAATTTCTGTCAAATACTTTTCCACCTGTCGCCGTCAAAACTTTTATTGTTTTTATGAATACCCTTCTGACGCGTATGTTAAAACAGAAATGGCATTACATTACTATTTTTTTAATTTAAAAAACCATTTCAGGCAAAAACTAATATAAAAATCAACAAACAAGGAAGTTGTTTGTAATAGACACCATATCCCGCAAAGGTACTATATTCCACTCGAACCTCCTATTTTTACTTGCAATCATACGCAATTTTGTAATTGACATACACAATTTTCTTTTACCAAAAATAAGAAAAATTCAGAGTTACTTCATGGTTTTCCGGGTCCAATGGCTACCTTAAATCGTAATGCAACCCATGAGCACCCATGAGACGACAAAAAAAACGAGAATAAAAAACAGTTAAACGGATCTGAAGACAGTCGATTAAATCCCAGAATACAACAGATTAAGAAAACCATAGTTGTGAAGGTGAGAAGTACGGATATTTTTTCAACTTTGCGGTTACGATCCGGAGAGTCAGCCGAGTATCATTCGTACGTAGGAAAGAATCCGATTACGAGCAAATACCGCCGGACAGAGGACGCAGGGAAGAGTCGGGCGAATGCTTAAAATGAAGATGGCTAGCAGGCCCACCATTTCCCCTGGATCATAAGTGTGCGTGTTATGTTCTCTGTCCACACATACGTGTGTGTGTGTGTGTGTGTGGGTTGCACGCCTTGCAAACGCCCCCACCCCCTTTTTACTTTGCACTCGTAGGAGTTTTGCGAGGGTATATGTGTTCCTGAAAACGTCTGTATATCCTTGCCCATGTTAAAGCATAATATGTATATGTGTTTATTTAGGAGTGTGAGAAGCGCTGGCGCTTTTTGGCTGGATGTGTGAGGTGGCCACACATATACACGAGAGCAACCCCTGCGTCAGTCATTCATTTAGTTGGGGGTGGCAAAGGAGGATGAGTGCCACCCTTCCTCTCCCCAGCAGCAGATCGATACAACCCCTAGCCCCCTGGATCTCACCCCCGGCTTTACTTATTATACATTCCCATCTACCCCACACTCCTTCCGCCCCCTCCCACTCTCCAATACCCGCTTCTCATTATCTTTACCACTGCAACGGAAAAATCGTGAGAAGAAAATAGGGAAGGAAAAAATTTTGAAGGGTGAGAAAGGTAGACGAATATGCATTGCCGGTTACTTTTTCAGGTGCTCTTTCGGCGTATCTACCGATCCGCGGATGCGTTTTATTTCGACGTCTTTCCAAGAGGCGTGTCGAAGAGTAAGGGGTAGGGGGGCGTGGAATGGAGAGAACCGGACACAGGCAACAGTGTTGCCAATTGAGGGACGAAATGGCCCTTCGGTGCGGACATGTTTGGCGAAAAAGGCAAGTGCTTTCGCGAGAATCTGGAACTTCCGGTTTACCTCCTGTTTTTACCAGGAAAATAAATCCATGTTAGGGGGCCTACAATTTTAGTGTAGAAATTTAGGGTTGTCGCTGAAATGCAACAAAAACATTTCATCTGCGATTATTTCCCGGTTTTAAATAATTTCTCCTTGTTCTTAGAATTTAAAAATAAAGGTTTTTTAAAGCTCGAACTGTCAATTAAAGCAGTAAAAGTGGAACTTTTCTGAACTTTAAACATTTAAAATTCAGATATTTCAAGTTCAAAAGTGAAATAATGTTTATCTATAAAATCGAATCCTTCTAATCTGAATAAGTTCAATGATCTTACTAGAAAAATCTTCTAATGTTGGCCATCCCCAGAGTAGATCGTCTAGATTATAATCAAGCGCAAATCAGACGCATTCGCAAGAAATTCGAAATTACCGAGAATCGAAACCTAACCGTCAAAGTTAGAACCGTGTCCGTTACCTCTAGCCTAGACTACCGAATATTACAGTTAATTTGTAACTACAAAAGAGGATCATCCATTCACTAAAAACACTATAATTTATTACATGAAGTATTCTTTTGTAGGGCGAGCACTATTTTTTAAATTTCCGTTATCCCGGTTCTCTCTTAATGATTTCTTGCAGTTTTATAAAAAAGTATACCATTATTAAACCAATTTTTAAATATTATGTTTTTAACATTTTTGAAATAATAATTAATAATTGTATTTTGAATATTCGAATTTGAAACTCCAATATTGTGAACTGATTTAACGACTGGATAGATTTCTTTAAGAAAAATGTGGTTTCTGTAAAAAAAAATCACTGTCATTTCCACTGCTTAAAATTACAGAATTTTAAATATTGCCAGAAATATTGTGAACTTTTAAAGTTTAACTATTCTAGACACCTTAAAAATTAATGCTTTCTGATCGAAAACTCAAAATTTAGAAAACACGGGGAATCTCCCGGGATAATATTTCTCTCTCGGTGCAAGTTTCTGCCGGGAGGGCTGCCATCATACTTTTAAAACACCGTATCTAATATTTTAATAAAATTTATTTCAATATATAAAAATATTATGCTGCAAATTTTTTTAATGAAAGAAAAAAGTTTCCTGTATTCTGTACATTGGGCTAGGCTGTCAAGGTGACAAGAAAAATCAAATTATTTTTATATTATTTTTTTGTAACTTTAGATGCCCTTACAATTTTTAGATAATAGTGAAAAAAGATTGTATGATTTTCACTTAGGCATGCATCTTCATATTATGGGAAGCTGACCAGCGCCAGACCTGGGTCAGACTAGATTGTCAAGACAATAGGGAACAAACTTACTTTTATATTGTTATGTTGTGTAATTTCAAACAGCCTGACCATTCTTCAAAGATGGTTAATACAATTTGTATGATTGACACTGAGATATTATCATGTTAAGGAAAGTTGACCAGTGCCAGATCGGGAGGTCTGTTAAGCTGGCAGGACCACATTGCAAAAATGAACTGAAAACCTATAAGGAATATAGGGCTCATTTAGGTCTAATTTAATGCCCCATTGGCAAATTTCATGCTCTTTATTTAAACAAAAAAGCCGGTGGTCATGCTAGCTTAACGTTAAGCTAGCAGGACCACACAGAGAAAAAACGACTTGGGCATTATTTCTTTCCACAATAATTTGGGGCTCGTTTAGGGCTCACCTAATGCCCTATTGTCAAATTTAATGCTCCGCAATTTAAAAAAAAAAAACCTGTGGTCATGCTATCTTAACGTTAAGATAGCAGGACCACACAGAGAAAAAAAACGACTCAGGCATTATTTCTTTCCACAATAATTTAGGGCTCATTTAGGGCTTACTTAATGCCCTATTGTCAAATTTAATGCTCCGCAATTTTTCGAAAAAACCTGTGGTCATGCTATCTTAACGTTAAGCTAGCAGGATCACAAAGAGAAAAAAAACGACTTAGGCATTATTTATTTCCACAATAATTTAGGGCTCATTTAGGGCTCACTTAATGTCCTATTGCTAAATTTGATGGTACCCATTTAAAAAAAAAAAAACCTGTGGTCATGCTATCTTAACATTAAGCTAGCAGGACCACGCAGAGAAAAAAACGACTTAGACATTATTTCTTTTCACAATAATTTAGGGATCATTTAGGGCTCACTTAATGTCCTCTTGCCAAATTTGATGGCACCCATTTTTTCTTAAAAACCTGTAGTTCTGCCACATTAACGTTAAGATAGCAGGAACACACAGAGAAAAAAATGATTTGGACCATATTTCTTTCCACTACAATTTAGGACTCATTTAAAGACCTATTGACGAATTTAATGCTCTGGAATTTTTCGGGAAAACCTGTGGTTCTGCTATCATAACGTTCTAGCAGGACCACACATAGACAAAAATGATTCAGATAAATTTTGTTTAGAAAATTAGTAAAATGAAAAGGAAAACAACTCTAAAAATATGCTGTAGGAACGTGGAACAAATTTTCACAGTGCATCTGTGGAAACTTCGAGGTTCGATACCTGTAGAGCTGGTTGAAACGCGGTGTTTCCATTCCTAGGGTTGAAACATTTCGCCTTCGAGTTTCGGTACATGTAAAGCGGGCTGAAACATTTTTCTCAGCTCTAGAGTAAACACGTAGGTAGGTAGGGTCTACACCTCAACTCGAATTTTCAATATATTTGCTATGAAAAATAATATGCATTTCTAGGAATGTAACACAACGATTGCAACCCGTGTGAAGGCAGCCCTCGCTGCGCTCGGGCAGCAAACTTCGCGCTCGTTACATTCGCTGTGATTCATCCCTTGTAATGCAACATACTATTAAAATCTAGTTCTGTTTAAACAATTAATGCTAAAAAAAAGTACAAAGAATAATTAATGAGGATCCACGTATAATTTTTTTTAACTTTTACAATGTTTCACTAATGTATTTGATCATTTTTTGTTATCAAATATTAATTTAAAACTTTAGGGTTTTCAGACGCTTTGATTTATTTTTCAATTACAAATTTTCACATTTTTATCACTTTGAATTCAAATTGATTGAAATACAAAATTTTTCAATTTTTAATTAATGTAAACTGGGAGCGACGCATATGTGGGAGAGGGGCGCCGTACGCTTAATTCTGCACTTGTAACGCAATATTTTTTTATCTTGGTTTCGGAACTGAAGTTTGACATTGCTTAGTTGCAAGTCTCTATATATTTTACCTAGAAGATTCAATACATCGAATTTAGAAGTGCGCCGCTTAACCCCGGTTTACGGTAATTAATTTTGAATGCTTTAAATTCGAAATGATATAATTTCAACTACTTTCTAATTAAATTGCCTATTTGTCAAAATTTTAGTATAAAATTTTTTTTTAATTTTAAGAGCTTTTGTTTTCAAATTTGTCAATTTCAAACACTTTTAATTTCCAATTATAAAATTTTGAACACTTTTATTAAGAAATTAACCAGTTTAATTCATTTTCATTCCATTGGAAATGTTCTCCTATTTTAAAATGTAGCCTAAATGAAAACAATTTTAATTGGAACTTTTAAAATTAAAAATCGTGAGTATCGCAAAGAAAGTATATTTTTTTCTAAACCGGAAAGAATCTAGAATTTTTACCACAGGAGAAAATAAATTATAAAATAGTTACGTGTATATTGTAAATGGTATAGATAAGTGTTATTTTGAAATAAGAGCGATATCAGACATTCTATAATTATCAGGCGATATTCGAAGTGCCACTGTTAAATGAAAAATGGATAGTATTAATTCTCAATTGCAGGCAGTATTTAAATTTTTTATTAAAAGAATAAATATTATACAAGTAATATAAGTACTTAATGATTGTTCTAATATAAGTTAATAATACCTTTTAGAAATACGCAAGTCTTTAAAATAAAGTTTAAAATGTATGCCGTGTATTGTACGAAATAATTTTTATCCAAGTCTGCACTGTATACTTGTATGGCTAAATAAATATCCGAAATATTATGCATATTTTTTTCTATCATTGAAAAGAATGACTTTCGGCTGCAGACTTGTAGTATTCTCACTAATTTCCTCGTGGCCGTCAAGCTATGTCAAATCAAAATTACCGGTCACTGATTTTGGGCATATTGGTCTCTAAAGCGCCGGTTAAAAGTAGAGATCCCTATTAACGAGCGAAATGCGTCGATAAAGTACGATTTCTAAGCAGGATAATGTTAGGATTTTGTGCAATTATTTTACACAGGTTGGGCAATACTAAAAAATATTTTGGGTATTTTTCTTTGTCTAAGAATTTTTGTGAAAGTGGGTAAAAAATTGTACATGGATATCGTAGGACCTAGATTATTATTCGTTGCAGTTGAAATTATTGTTAATTGCATAATGAGTTGGCCGGAAATGAGCAACATTACTAAGCTCACGGAATAATCTTGGATACCACAAGAGATTCAATCAAAATTCACAACCTTCCATATTTTAGAAAATGATGAATATTTATTTGAAAGACATGTAACTGTTAAACAGAATTTCCAAAAGACGATAAAAAATCTGTTTTGAAGTAAATGAAAATCGATAATGCAATTTGTATATATTCTCTTAGACACAGATCGGAATTATAAGTGACAGTCTATTAATTTCCATTAAGCTCTCCTTGACGCAAACAATTATTTTTGAAATGATGTTAAAACAATTTTTTAAATGAAGTTAAGAAAAAAAGCTACATGGATTCCTAATAATTATTCTTCACACTTGAAATAGTTGTTAATTTCATAATGAGTTGACTATAGAAGTTTAACATCACTAACTACAACCCTAAATATCTTTTCCCTCATAGTAGCAAAAGAATGGCGCGTCGGATTTGATTCTAAGTTTTTTTATCAATTGTTTACACAAAACTTCTTTAAAAAAAGTTGACACAAATTTAGATTATATATTTCAAGAGTCTTAAATGAGCTTGAAATTATGTTGGGTAACGTAAGTGTTTTTTTTTGACTTTACTAATTGTTTAAAAAAACTGTTTTAACAAAGATTTAAAAAGTTGTATGCTTATTTTAAAAGCCCTGAATGAGACATCAATTATTCTGGAAAGAAATAATGCCTAAATCATTTTTTTCTCTGTGTGGTCCTGTTAGCTTAACGTTAAGATAGCACGAACACAGGTTTTTCTTCGAAAAATTGCGGAGCATTAAATTTGACAATAGGACATTAAGTAAGCCCTAAATGAGCCCTAAATTGTAGTGCAAAGAAATATTGTCCAAATCATTTTTTTCTCTGTGTGTTCCTGCTATCTTAACGTTAAGATGGCAGAACCACAGGTTCTCAAGAAAAAAATACGTGCCATCAAATTTGGCAAGAGGACATTAAGTGAGCCCTAAATGAGCCCTAAATTATTGTGAAAAAAAATAATGCCTAAGTCGTTTTTTTCTCTGTGTGGTCCTGCCAGCTTAACATTAAGATAGCATGACCATCGGTTTTTTGCTTAAATAAAGAGCATTAAATTTGGCAATGGGGCATTAAATTAGCCCTAAATTCCCCAGAAGTTTTCAGTTTGTCTAGTAAGTTAAAAAAATTTTGCACGAGTTATTGTATAGACTTGAAAATTAACCCACCGTATCGTACGAATTCTCACCTGAAAAACTTCAGGAAAAAGTAAAACTTAAGAGTGAAGAAATTGTGAAAAAAACTTATTTATCCTCACATCAGTGTTCATTTACTGTAAAAATTTAGAAAAAATAAGACTCAAGAAACATTTTATTTCGAAAAATGAAAAAGCTAAGACTTTAGAATGTTCCGATAAGAAGAAACCCCTAAATAAATATGAAAGCACGAAATTAAGAAATATATTATTTGAATAAACTTTCGAATATTACAAATGAGGAACAAAAAATAAAATAATGTTTCGTTCAGCGGTAGATATGGGGGCCCTGCAAACTTGGAATACGCAAATTTTATGTGGTTGAAGTTCTAATCGTTCAAATGAACGAATTTTTTTACTGATGACTTTGCAAATCAAGCAAAGTGCTAAAATGTTTGTTTATTTATATTGGAAATAATTGATTATTAAAAAATAATTATAGTGCATAATTTAAATTGCAGTTGGAAAAATATTTATCAGAAGAATAGAAATCTCGAAAAATATTTCGTTCATTTGAACGCTCAGAACTTCAGGTACATGCGAATTTTTGACCTTGCTCGGCCCTTGGAATAGGTGAAAGTTCACTGTTTTGCACAATACAGGTGTCACAGTCCCTATGGGATAAAATATAGGAACCAAAGGGTACTTTTTGTCACGCTCATAGGGTACTTTTTTCGCGCTCAAAGGTTAACAAATTAAAAATTTAAGTTGAGTTTAACAAAAAAATATATATGAATTCAAACCGATGTAAAAATATGAAAAAAACTACATTGAATTCAGTAAGTTTGAAACAAGAATATAAAAGTTAAAATGAGTGCCAAAAAATTTGATGAAACGCCTAAGAATTCAAGGTGAGTTTAAAATAATTTGGAATTAATTAAATAAAAACTTTAAAAAATTAAAAAAGCCTGTGAATAAAGTAGAATTGATTAAACCTAGAAGAATTTAAGTGAATCAAATCAATTCAAAAGTTCTAGAGAATTTAAAAGAATTCAAGCATGTTATTAAAATTTGAAGAATTCGATTAAACCCATAAAAAATTAAACTGGATTTACAAAGAATTAAAGTTAATTAAAAACTATGAAAAAATTCATTGAATTGAGTATGTTTGAAATAAGACTAGGAAAAATACAGAGAATTCAAAAGAATTGGATAAAATGCATAATATTTTAATGTGAGTTTTAAAGACTTTAAGATACGAAATCCCTCTCTTTTTCTGAAGAAATTCTTTGGAATCCATTAAAATATTACCCTTTGATATCTCTTGAAATCCCTTAAAACTTTGTAAAGCCCTTGAAAATGCTTGGGATTTTTTTTTACAATACCTAAAATATTTAAAATACTTTAAAATCTTATTTTTTTTAAAAGATCTTGAAAATGCCAAGGAATTTGAAAAAATATATTAAAATATTTCAAATCCTTTGATCAATTTATTAATTGATCTTCAAGATCAGTTAAATAAAAACATTTAAAAATTAAAAAAAAACAATTGAATTAAGTAGGATTCAATAAATTTAGAAGAATTCAAGTAAATTATTATTTTTTAAATCCTAAAGAATTAAAAGAATTCAGAGTATTGTACAAAAAATACTTCAAATGTCTTGAAATCTTAGAAACCCTACGAAATACTTCACCAATCTTGAATCAAGTCTTTAAAATCCATAAAAATACCAGAAACATTTAAAGTGACTTATGTATTATTATATCACGTGAAATTTTATGAGATCTGGCAATATTTACTGAAATTCTGGCAAATTTATTAAATTACCTGCAGAGCTTTAAAATTCCTTAAAATCATTGAAATCCTGGGAAATATTATAAAGTCCTGTATAATCTTTTTTATTATATTGAAACCTTATGAGTCCTGTCGAATCGTTCCATTTCTTACGAAAGTAAATAAAAGTGTTAATGAAATTAATGAAAAATGCCTTGGAATTTTTTTAATTCCCTGAAATGTTTCAAATTAAAAGCTCTTGAAAATGCCTTTAAAGTTTAAAAATACCCTAAAATCTTTCAAATCTATTAAAAATTTCTCAGAATCTTTAAAAATACCTTGAAATATTCCAAAATAATGAAAGACAATTCAGAAATAGGTACAAATATATAGACCTGAAATGAATATAAATCAACCCATAAGATACTTTATTGAACGAAAAGCGACAATGTTAAAAGTTACATTATGGACTGCATATAGGGCACCATAGGGACCAAATCATTGAAAATAGAGTACTTTAGGGACCTCAACTAAAGATAGGGTCCAGTAGGGGATATAGGGACCGGCCTGTGAGGCCGAAGTTGTGTGTTACCTGGGATGCTAATTCTAATTATTATATACTTTTAAAAATCTCGCCTACTCTATTATTATGTTGTAAAAATCACCGAATTTCAGTTTAATAGAGACGTGTAGTCGCTTATTCGAATTTTTAGAATAAATGTAAACACGCTTGGAACACTGGATTTTTCGAAACGGAAAAAAATTTAACTGTGCATCAAACCGGCTTGATTTCCTTGCATTATTACAAATTTTAAAATCAAAAAACTACATTTGTTTGGTTAAAAAATGGATCCAAAAGTCAAGTCGAATCCTCGAAATTCGATTTGTTCGAATTTCAAAGATTCGACTTGACTTTTGGATCCATTTTTGAACCAAAAAAATTAAGTTATTTTGATTTTAAAAATTATATCAATCCAAGAAAATGAAACCGGTTTGATGTGCAGTTAAATTTTCTTCTATTTCGAAAAATTCAATGTTCCATACGTGTCTAAATTTATACTAAAAATTCGAATAAATAACTGCTCACCTCTACAGTTTAATTATAATTAACGTAATATAATATCTCAAGGGTTATAAGACACGCATCCTAAATTCTATAATAAGTAATCGGGATTAATTAGACGCAAAGTTGACACATGTATTAAAGTAACGAATAATTAGTCGGCAAAATGTTTACTTACATTGATGCTTATCCGCAAGCATGATAAGCGTAGAAGGTAAGTCCCTCCGCCTAAAGAAGCACATCACTTTTGCCTCTACATTCCCGCTGGCCGTCTGGAATGAACCATGCACATTTATTAGAGATCAGGAAATAATTTATTTTGGTTGTCAAGAGGTTGACATATAAATAAGCACAGTTTAACCATATAAAAGTAAATTTTCTTATGCCAATACATTGGTTTACTATATTATACTGCATTAAACATGTATTTAAATAGTTAAAATTTAATGGGATTCAACTTTTTCCTTTTTGTTATAATTTCTACATCCAAAAATTCACATATATTTCAAGATTTGAGAGACATTAAATATTGCAAAGACACTATAATAGAACGAATAGATCTAAATAAACTCCGTCTGTTTAGTTGATAAACTCGCTTAGCGAAACAACACAACTTTGAGAAATCGAAAAATTATTCAAAGTTCAAAAAAGATTTTCTTCTTGATTGATTAACGGTTATAGTAAAATATATAATGATTATAATAAGACCATTCTACATCGGGAGAGTCTCTACAATTCAAGGTGAAATCTTCTATAAACGGTCAGTAATTCACGAGCCTCTTTACTGTCATTTGAATGCGAGAAAACAGAAAAAAAGGAACATCAATTTTATAAAATGACTTTTCGCAAGCCACGTCAAAGAATTTCAACTTTTGTAAATCATTCCCATTAACAGTATGAGATAAATAAAGCACACCAAACTCTCGCTTTCAGTCACCCCGTTCTCAGCCTTCCTGGAACTACTGACTCTCAGTTTCTCAAGGGAGCAGAGCGAGAGCGGTTGCGACATTACATACAAGGTGATTTTTTAAACTTGAAACTTTCAAATATCTCGAAAAAATAGTTAAATAAGCTACTAGGTAATTCACAAACGATAACACAATTCTATGGTAAGCCATTTACAATGTAAACTGTACTGGGTCTTTTATGGTTAGATGAACTAGACGTTTTGTTTAGATAAACAGAATTGTTTTCTCGGACCAGTAAAAATACTTACTTGAAATAACTAATATATTTCCTTCAATGGAACAAAATATTTGGTGAATTTAAGCAAAAGTTTCATGTACTTGGATCATATAAATATTTTCTTGAATCAACCAAAATATATTGTATATAATCAACGAAATTTCATTAATCAAAAATTAACGTGGGCCAATAAAATTTTTTGTGGTCCATATAACAACCATATTCTAGGGTTTATTCAACCAAACCTTTTTCTGAGTGTATCTCCACCCCTCTGGGGCCAACCATATTAGGATCTGTATTCTTGGGTGCGCCACTGTCGCAAACTCGTGAAACCAGATAGCATTTTTAAGTTCCATTTTAAATTGGCCTAAGAATACCATTTCAGCGAGGTATTGTTAACATTGTTTTTACTGGTTTAAAACAATAATTAAATACAAAAAATTAAGATTTATCGAAAATTAATCGTTGCATATAGAATTTTCATTGCATTCGGTGAAAAAACACATTTCTTGTTGAAACTGTTTTATGCCAAGGTAAGTTAATTGAAGCTTCTGATGTATTGAAATATATTTAACATGCTAAAATAATTATTTTTTTGACAATAACAGTTTCAACATAAAACGTATTTTTTCGTTATATACGATGAAAATTCCACATGTAACACTTTGTTTCCGATAAATCTTGATTGTTTTCATCTACTTACCATTTTAAACTATGCAAAATAATTTTAAAAAATGGTTTTTAAGCACAAATTAAAATGCATCTTAAAAAATCTTTCTGGTTCCGCGAGTTCCCATTTCGGCCGCATTTAAATAATAGATGGCGTATTGCAGCGCAGCGGATTCCAATACCTCGTGGGTAGAGTTCTTAAATTCCCGAGAATTTAAGTTCAGGTTATATAACCGAGAATATGACAGAAATTAGAAGAATTTAAGAGAACTTGAAAATTTATGATTTTTAACAATATTTTTATTGTTCAGGTTGTATCAGCGGTTATATATAAATTATTTTATAGCATACGTTGAAAAGGGTATCGATCGACAACTTTTCTTTCAAGCTTTTTTATAAATTTTCACTATTTACTGAGATAAACGTAAAAAAAACATGACTTGTATGGGTTTTTCATGTTTTTCACCATGAAAATAAAATTTGCAGGTATTTTCACTATCATATTCGTGATCAGCGAGTCAAAATACATTTTTTTAATAAATAAAACTTTCATCCAGAAAATATTGCAGGTCATTTTTTAACACCAAAATATAAATTTAAAACAAAAAGTCAACTTTCCACAAAATACATAAGTTTTCAAGAAAATAGTATAATAGCTTCATTTCTAACCAAACAGTTGCATTTTTATCAAAAAATGATTTAATCTCTTCTAAAGCAGGTAAAATTTAAAATAAAAAAGACAAACTTTCAAAAAAAGAGTTGAATTTTCAACCGAAAAGTTAACGAAAAAATGCAATTTTCTATTAATTAAAATAAATTCTAAGTTTCTCATAAATTCTCAGAGAATATTTATCAGTTATATTCTCGGTAATATTCTCGTTACCGTTCTCAAAGTAATATAACCGGCTCAGAACTCTACACGTGAGGCAGTCGTCAATTCGCCGACGACTACCTGGGACCTCCCCCCCACCCCCCTCTGCAGCGCTTGTTGGCGACGAATTCCCCTCCTGCACTGCTGACTGGTAGCATAGTCAGTATATTAGATATTTTCACTTCAACAACCTGCTAACTTCACTTCTTAGAGTGCTAAAGGGGATAATAATGGACCAAATACATGGGACAAAACTTTATTTTTATTATTATCATTTTATGATTTCATTAAATAGTTCTTACAAAATAAAAACTTTTTTTTAAACACACATATATAAAAAAGATTAGTTGTTACTATTATAATTCGGAAAAAATAGCTCGTCAAAATACTACTTCTACTTTAAAAGCAGCTTCAAGTACTTTCTTTATCCAAAATTTAGAAGAGAGTACTCAAATTCCAAAACTTTCAATCGAGAAAGAAGCATGTGTTCACCGAAAGACAGATTGAAGGAAAATTGCCCCTTTTCAGGGCCACCACATTTTTTACGAGGAAATAATCATGCTCATACAAACTAATTTTATTTTTTACAGCTCTCACTAAAATAATTATTAGGTATTTTCACTTAACGGCCATTCCAAAATAAGATAACCCAAACTGTTAAAATAAAAATGTTAAAAATAGCAATATTTAACAATTCAGATATTTACTATATATTCCATTACTTGCGGAACAGAAAAAATTTGGTCAAAATATTTGTTTTTAGGTTATTTTTCAATAATGTTTGTTCAGGGCATCAAGTGACCCAAAGTACCTATGATTTTTATGGAATTTTTGTGGACTTGTCTTAACTAGTAAAACTACTGGATTATTAATGTAAAAAATTCAATGAAATATACAATTATTTGTCTGCTTATTCGTATAGAATACAAAAAAATTGTTTGGTTTGCAATTCCTTTTTTATGAATTTCTAAGATTCGGTATGAGTGGTCCCATCCGTTACCAAAATAATAGAAAAGTTTATTTTCTTTTCTTTAGTATGTACTAAAAGATGCAAAATTTGAGACCTAAGGTTAGTTTAAGATAATACCCATTATGGTTAATTTAAAAATATTTATAATACTTGGAGAATATGAAAAAAGTGGTAACGGGTGGGACATAGGAGGGTGGTAAAGGATGGAACATTTGGCATTTCAAAGCCTTTCGTCTGACCATTACCCTAATGACGGCCTTTAAGAGATTCTAAAATTGCATGGTGAATTCTGCAGAAGAGAAGCGAAAGAATTTTGAAATTACTTCAAACCTTTTGTATTTAAAGTAGTTTATAAATGTTTAAGAACTTGAATGACAGGGATATTCTTAACTACGAGGGTAGTTCAATAAGTCCTTAGAATGAAGTATAAAAACAATTTTTTTTGGGTAAATTTTTTTATATTTTTCAACATAATCTCCTTGGAGCTCTA
>NC_046661.1:116260985-116263572 GCF_010883055.1 Belonocnema kinseyi | reverse complement strand
TCCAATTGGAAAAAAGCCAGGCGGCTCTCACTGTTTACGTTTTGATCCCCCGAAATCAGTCCAAGGCCATTTGAAAACAGCCCCCGACACTTGACTGAGGACGAGAGTTTGGTGTACTTTTTTAGAAATAAATCTTCGTAAGTTGAGAAAATATTATTAGAATTGTTTGAAACTTTTATCTACGTGCGAAATATACTCTAGCAATGCCTAAAAACTGAAAAAAAAAACTAAAAATCACCTATTGTTTAATAATATTTAAAAGTGTGTTTATAATATTAAAAGTTAAAACAACTGTTAGTGAGACATTTATTCCTCCCTTTTAAGAGAGATTTTTAATAGAAATTTTCAGATTAATTCATTGAGAAATGGCGGAAATATCAATTTTACAAGAAAGCATGTGATGCCGCGAACAATAAGCTCGGCGAGCACTCAACATATTCGGGAAGCGTGCTTGTCTGGCGACGTCGGATTTTGAGTACTTTTTCAATTTTAGGCATCGCTAGCATATATGTCGTGTGTACGTCAAAGTTTTATACCGTTCTAATAATATTTGCCCATCTTAAACAGATTTTTTTAGATTTCCATGCTTCATATTAAAAATACTTATTATGCATGTGTAACTCTTTGGAATTTAAAATACGAAACATATGTTTTAATAGATACGAAATTGGTGACAAATTTTTACTTTTTAATGTGTGAAAGCCAAATGAGAGTTTTAACCTTTAAAATATAATCTAACACGTTGACCCTCAACAAATTTTAACCGAAAGATCCTTGAAGTCAGATGATATTTTTGATGACGCCACAAAAGAATTTTTCAATATAAAATACCAATACAAGAAACAAATTCAAAATTTGTCGATTGTTTTTTTTCTTTTTAAGTTTCTTTATACAAAGTTCTCATTTTGGAACATAATTTAGTAATCATTTTGTATTTTTTTCTAATGAAAAAAGGTTTATCATATTTAAAATAGAAAAATTGAAGAAAAAAATATATTTTTGAAAAAAAGTGCTCCCACGATTTTGGTGAACCGTTTTTTTTTCTTTTCATTTTTTCATGCTTGACAATTCCTGAGTATTCAAAATTTTTTTATTAAAAAACCAGTAATATTTTTTTTACTTTCTTAAACGGAACTAGTGCCATTGCTATAGGTTCAATCAGTATTTCGAATTATCACCGGTAAACCAACAATCAGTTAGGTCAATGTATTATATCATTATATTTCAGCATAGCCCTAATTTATTATTGTGAAAGTAAAAATAACCTGTCAGCCTCATTGATTAAATCAGTGTCAGAATTTCACTTAGTGCACCAGTGAAATCTCACTGATTGACAGTGAAGCACATCTGGCAATTTCAACGAGAGAGATTTCACTGATTCATTGTCAATGTTAGATGGAAGTATTTATTGTAAGGTTTTGAATTGAACATTTAAAATCAAGTTCCAAAGCAAAATCTTGCAGGATTTTTATTAGTGTTCGGAATATACAAGAAATGAACGGGATTTTATTTTTTTAAGCGAGAATTTTTTATTTTAAATATCTGGAGAGCAGCATGGAAACTTTTTTTTTAGATTGCCATATTGTACTCAATTTTGGACTGAATAGTAGAATGTGGTTTGCAAATGGTCACACAATTCAGAGACGAGTGAAACATAAGCTTGATAATTAGAAAGATAAATTTTGGCAACAGTAACAGCAAGTAAAAATAAGGAAAAAGCGTATTGAAAAACACGAAGTTTGTGTAATTGGTTCGTTCTGAAAATAAAAGTTTATTACCAACAGTCAGGTGAATAAATATTATGTTTTGCGCGTTATCGAAATGTGTATGAGCAAATGATTGCTTCCCTAATTTTTATAGTTACTAATTTTTTTATTGTTTCGGGAGAACAGAGCAATCATTCCAAAGACGCATTTGGTTTCACCACACCTTCCAAATGTCAAGAGGCTTTTTTCCGCCATTTGAAGATTTTTGCTGAAAAAAATCCCTACAAAAAAATTGTTATGTCTAGAGAATACAAATTGTGAATGAAGCAAATTTTCAAAATACCTTGCGTTAAAAAAAAAATTTCCTCAGAACATCGTGTGATTTAAAATGTATGTGGAATGGCATCCTCTAGTGATGTAAATAAAAGGACCCTCGAACAGCAGTGTGAAATTACACACTGGATAAAAACAAAATGACACTTTCCCTCGGACGAACTTTACATTCAGAAGGAAAAATTCAGTCGCAGCGTGTAACAATACCAAGCGTCGGTAAAATCACTTTCCTGAGATTTAAATTACATCGAGATCCTTTTATTTACATCCGTCTGAGATGTAAAATTGAATAGACTTCTTTTGCAGTGCAGTCATTTTAGATTTTTAACATTTTTTTGTAGTTTTTAAAGTGTTTTGAATACCTTAGAACTTTACCTGATCAGATATTTGGATTGAAAAGTAGGTAAACAGCAGGATCTAAAAATGCTTCATTTTAAGTTTAGCTATTTTTTATTTTGTCAACCCCTCACCTTTTTTGCAATTTTTTTTCTCTTTAAGAAGTTCCGAGTTATTTGAACTAGTTTTTAAGTCTATAGCTAGATTCGACA
>NC_046661.1:116257470-116260885 GCF_010883055.1 Belonocnema kinseyi | reverse complement strand
TTAGAGATGTACAATTTATTTGTATCAGATTTTTATCAGCAGCGAGTACTCAAATGTATCAGGAAGAATGTTCTCGCAGTGGACACAAAATTTTAAGACGTTTTTAGATCATACGTTTTAAAAGTCGTTTTTAGAACGTCCAAATAACGTGAAATGTTTCAAATACGTTCTCAAAACGTCTTTGAAATCATGGAAGTTTTTGGGCCTGACTTCGAATGTTTTTTTAGATGTTCTAAAAACGTCTTGGGATATTCGTGCCCACTAGGCTATCCATTCTAAGTCGTCACTTAAGCTTTTTCTAGATGTTTCTGTTAAACACAAATTATTTTTCAAAGTGCGGTAATACATATAAAAATCTTTCAAAATTTAAGGGTATCTTCTAATTTACTAACAAAAGACGGGAGAATCAAAGTTGACCTCATGTGTTTAATCATAAATATCCTATTTTGTGTACATTAGCAAGGTTTTTTGTAGAAACACAATCAATTAAAATCTTTAAGTCTCTGAATGAAAATGTGTGCAAGAATGTTAAAAAGCCTAGGGAAATTTTATCCTAGATCTCCACTAGGCACTGAAAATACTCAGGTGATTTGCGTTGCCTTTACTCTTAAATTCGTATGCACATAATTTTTTATAGAATCAACCTTAATATTTTTAATTTAAAGTTAACATTCTGAGGTGAGTGCAAAATAAATAATAAGTTTTTTCTTATGCAGTTTAATTATCCATGAACTTAATATTTCAAATTGAGGTGGAAGTTTTTAGTTAAAATGGTGATTCACTGATTTCATAAGAATTTGTTGTTTTGCAAATTTTAACTGATTTTCATTTCGATTGATTTAGAATAATTTTTTCATGCGTGAGTAGAAATTGTGTCAAACTACGAGCGTCATCAAAGATGAACGGTAACATCTATATATCACGTGGACAACTTTTCACAACTTTTTCGACCCCCCCCCCCCCCCCCCCCTCTACTCCATCCACATGGACGTATTTGATTAAAATATGAATATTATTGATCTTCAAAAGTAAGGAGCCCAAAAGGAGCGATGAATTGGCTGAAAATTTAAAATTATGTACTTGAGAACTTGAGCTTAAACAAGGTTTTAAGCCCGAACAAAAAGTCGTGAAGATATTCTTAGTTTTTCATGTTCTTCTAAAAAAAAAGGTTGCTGGAATACCTTGTTTCATTTCAGTATATGTTTCGCAGATTTAGGGGAATGTGTGTCCACGTGGATTCTGCCCCCTCCCCTGGCCCCCTCGTGTTAAAGTGTGGAATTTTGACACCACCCCCTTCCTAAACTGTAAACACGTGGTGGACGATCGTAAATTCGCCGACGACTACCTGCGACCTGTTTCCCCTCTACTGTGCTTATGGGATTCAAATTCCCCTCCTGCACTACCGACTGGAAGCATGGTCTGTGTATTAGATATTTTCACTCCAATCATCAGCTAACTTTACTTCGCTGGATGCGGAGGAGGAACAAATGTATGGGACACAGCTTTATTTTTGTAATATCTTCGAATTGAATAATAATTATTATCATTTTATTATTTCATTAAATAGTTCTTAAAAAAACAAACTATTTTTCAAATACACTTATATAGGAAAGATTAGTTTTTACGAAGATATTAGAAAAATAGAGTAAAAATGTACCGAATCCCATGTATTTTTTTTTCCATTGTTTTCCCCGTTAGCATTTAACGAAGTGTGGTTAGTTGATTGTTTAACGGTCATTCCAAAGTAACGGATGGGACATTTGCACGCATAAAAACTTGAAAAATCTTTATTTTAAACAACTGTATCTTGGTTAAGCTATGCTATCTCTACAAAGATGCAGGAACTTGTTAGTTTTCAGATACTAAAATTCTATTAAATTGGATAATTTTCATGTTATAAAACGAAAACGAGGGTAACGGATGTGACTCGTACGGGACTCACTTCCGGACTTACTTTTCCTTTCAATCAGAACTCTGCGAATTGAGAATAGTTATAAAACCAATTTTGTTTGTAATGGATTTGTCTGTTGAAGTTTTCTTTTTATATATGTCAAGTTCGAAAATATGTGAATTAGAATTTTGGATAAAATTCTTCTTGTTGGTAACGGATGGGACACAGCAAGGTAACGGATGGGACATGTACGATCAGGAAGTTAGTTTGGAGGCTTTACAGATAATATATCTTCAATATGAACTAAGAATTGAAAGGAGTAGGATTTAAATAAGTTATCAAAGTTTTAAATCAATGAAAAATTAAATTTTATTGCCGAAAACTCAGGGTTAAAAGTTTATTCTACGTACATTCTTATCAACATCTATATCTATAGAATTAGTACTGATATCACACTACTTTTTTATTTAATCTTCAAAATCACTTTCGGAGTATACATCGCTGTATTTTAAACGTATATGTGTTCTTAGATGCTTAAAATATACTTCAGGTGGTCCGCAAGGGAAAATTGTGAGTTCGTGCAGCGTAGACTTCGAAGTCTGTCCAACAACAATACGATAATTGTCCAATTTTTTGAAATGATGGAATGCGCTTAAGCCTAAGACAGTCTTGCATTCTTTGAGTGTCACTTGCACTTTTAAAACATTATTCCACCTCGCATCAAGAAAATTTTGATTCTCTAAGGTATCTTCAGTCGTTACATAAAAAACAGTCGTTTTTACAACATTTTTTCGCAACAAGATAATAATCTTTGGCGGATTTCGCCATCTGCTCTTTTTTAGGACTGATGTCATTATCTGCAAAAAAAGCCCACAAATTATATTTTAAGTTTCAGTGAAATAGTGTAGTCAGAAAATTATGATAACATGTTTACATTAATGTAAATCACTGTATGATAAATGTGTTTATAACTTACCAAAATATGGATGAAGTAAGGTCAGAACAACGAACAATAATAATTTCACAACTTCACTGAGTTCAAAGGGAAACTAGATAGTTTGTATCAGCTCACTAACAGAGTTATGGCATTCGTAAACTTAAGATGTACTCTTAAATAGGCTTCAATCCCTTTGCAAATAGATTAACTTATTAGGAATAGTGTATTTAATTTAATACGTACGATGTTCCTTGAATCCTGTAAGTAGAATATGACCGAATTATAATACGAGGGTAGTTCAATAAGTCCTTAGAATGACCAACAGATGGCGCGCGAATCGCACCAAATCATCTGTTTTCAGTCAGCACCACTCCCGACTAGATATATAGTGCAGTCACAGTCCACATCTTCTGAGTTTACGTGTTTTTATAACCAATTGAAAAAAATTGTTCGTTAAGAAAAATGGAAAAAAACGAGTTCAGGGTCGTAATCAAACATTTTCATTTAAAGGGTTTAACTCCATATGAGATAAAAAATGAATTGGACTCAGTTCATGGCACATCTGCCCCTGCCTTAGCAACGGTTTA
>NC_046661.1:116256960-116257370 GCF_010883055.1 Belonocnema kinseyi | reverse complement strand
GATTGACCAAGTGTATAGAGCTCCAAGGAGATTATGTTGAAAAATAAAAAAAAATTTACCCAAAAAAATTGTTTTTATACTTCATTCTAAGGACTTATTGAAGTTTGTTGCTTAATCTTGAAAGCTTTTTTATCGCTGAATTCAGCCCCTAATGATTTTATTGAACATTTTAAATGTAAAGGAGATTTTAAATTAAATAGTTAATTATGTTATTGCAAAACTCATTTCTGAAATAAACAGATTATAAGCTATTAAAATCTATAAACAAACTTACTGTACTCATGACGCACAGTTGGAGGAAATGCAGTTTTTTTATTCAAAAATGTCCAGAGCCTTCAATTTTCTTGAGATTTTGAATTTTTCTGTTTTAAATTAAAGATCATTAAATTCTATACATCGTAACTCTCCGA
>NC_046661.1:116249248-116256860 GCF_010883055.1 Belonocnema kinseyi | reverse complement strand
TGAGAACGGGGTGACTGAAAGCGAGAGTTTGGTGTAATTTTATTTGGGGACAATTTTTTCCACTTTTTCATGTTCATTATTAAAAATACTCGTCCGGTGGAAAAATATAAAATCATCGCACGTGCGGTCATTTTTTTAATCCACATTTAAAGGTATTGAAGAAATTAAAAAATTTCCCGACAAAAAAAACACCGTTTGAAGTGTATCACTAACTTAATATATTAACTTGATACTAATTTGAGTAAAAAGAAGTTGGTCCCTAAAATAGAACTGCTTTTATTTTATGAGCCATATCTGCGTCAATTTATTCACCGGCAATTTTAAAAGGAGTTAATTATTTTTTAAAAATACAGCGTAAATTGTAGAAATTACCTTATTTAGTTCTTCTATCCTTCGTATTTGATAGGGCGAGGTCGAAGATGTCTCAAAATAGACATAATCTGAAAAGGAAAAATTATATTATTATTTTGTAATTGTACCATTTTTTTTCAAGAGTTAATAAAAACATGTTTAACAGACAAAAGTAAGAATTTACTTTAAGAACCAAAATCAGCACGAACGATTATTATGAGTTATTCATAGAGAAAATACTTAAGTTATCGTAGAGAAAAATTACAATTAATATTGAATGAAATAATCAAAATGGATTCAAGGCAGTTGACGGTTACGCCAAAGACGACCGGCTGGTAAGCTCCAGTGTACAAAGAGGGGAAAACGGTCTGGTTGGGACACATTAAGGATTCTCTCCTATAGAATCATCCCCCCTGACTAGAAAGAGAAAGTTTGTGAAGAGGAAGAAATTAAATGATTCCTTACGCCAATTATTTCCTATTAGATATAACTTTCATAAATTGTTACAAATAAACAAGCAAATAAATGTACATTTTTTATCAAATATATTAGATTTATTCGACACTAATTTGTCTGATTGGTTTTCTTATGGGAAGCAATTGACATTAAATACTTTGAAAGAAATATATTTTTGTACAACATTGGATTTGAATAGCATGTTGTACTCTTTGCTGGTATGGAAGGGCTGACAAATGCGGTATACGCACACCCTACCATTACAAAATCAACTCAAAAAGCTTTGCAGAGGATGGAGAGGAATTCAATTTATTACAAATTTGGTTACGAATTGTTGCAATGACCTCTTTGATCATTTGATTTTTGCATATTTGCCCAGGTACCGAAAAAAAACAATCGATTGAATTCCTTCAGTAAAAATAAATTCACTTAAATTGCATCCAAATTTACATTTCCGTTTTGAACTCACAATACATTTTTATTATTAATTGTATTATGAGAAATTAAAAACAAAGTCTGCGCTAATTCGCGTTACACAGATTAGGCATAACATTGTTAAAAATTCTGCTTGAATTGAACAAAAATATTAAAGCTTAAGGGACATTCTTCAGTATATATCCTCTTTTTATCTAGCAATGTCATCAGTTCTGCATATACATGTTCTTTTAATAAAGAGAATATACAGACTGCAAAGTATTTCGGTATTGACTATAGGCGTAACACATACAGATGTTCTATATTACAGTGACACTAATAAACATACCACTTATCTGTTCCACCAAGTGGAGCATTTTAGAATTTTTTGTTGTACAATAATAATAATAAAAATACATAAATACCCTCCATCATGCAATTAACTGTAACCCAGTCCGTGGTTTAATAATAAATTTTCACGAATTCTGAAAACATTATTTAAACAATTGCCAAATATCCTGAACAAAACGATATTAAACAGTGGGAGGTCCGTGAAAACAGAAAAAATTTGCAGGACTTTCTGAAGGTCCCCATTTTCTCTCAACCGCCTCAATTATACTGGATTATTTTTCTATTGTTTTTCAAATATAAAAGAGGATTTTGAATTAAACAAAAACATATTAAGATGAAATAATTCTATTTAGATCAATAAGTATATCAGGAGTGTAAAACGTAAAATCGTCTTTAAGGGCATGTCATACTTACAGTTTCCCCGGCCTTTTTTCCACAAAAATGAAAATTTGTCAAAACTGAATTCGGAGATGCTATAAAATATCATAACGGACGTCCCCGGACTCTTTTTTGAGGGATAATAACAACAAAATTTATTGTGCTAAATAAAAATTGTACGCATATGCATTATTTTGAGGTTACGCCGTTTTCCATCTATGCCTCTTCGATAATCTGGAAATTATTAATGAAATAAACTTTTTTGATTGCCTGCAAACAAGGTTATTTCCGGGAGATTAGTTACTATGTTTATTTGTAAGTCCAAAGTTTTCGGCCAAAAATATTGTGTAGATTGGAAGTAACGCTCGGGTGAATTGTAACACACATAACCTTGAAATATTCACGCACGTCGTTAGCAATATCAAAAATTTTTTGACAAAAAAACACAAAAAAAGTGTATGGGGACGTCCGTTAGCATGTTCGCTATCATTTCCCAGATTTTGAAGGCAAAATATTTCTTATCCTAGGAAAAAAGCCAGGGGAATCTAACACTGACAAAATCGATACTATTTCCTAAGCGCTATGAAAATTAATCACATTTTGCTAAATTAAAACTTTTTGAATTAACCCACAAAAAAAGTGTGTGGGCACGTCCGTTAGCATGTCCGCTATCATTTCCCAAATTTTTAAGACAAAATATTTATTATTCTAGAAAAAAAGCCGGGGGAATCTAAAACTGGTAAAATCGACAATTTTCTAAGTATCACATGCCCTTAAGCAGGTATGTTAAGGTGGCACAACACTACCCAATTTTGGACTCTTATTTTTGGCAAAAAATAGTGTTTGCGCTTGCTTAAATGTTAAGCTGGCCGAACATTGCTGTAAAATGTGCTAAAAATGATTTCACGGAAAATTTACCTTTTAGAATAATTTAGGGCTTTAGGAATATGATAATGAAAAATGAAAAAAATTTTGTTTAAACAATTCTAGTAAAAATGAAGTATACAATTTTCTTCCTTTACCCTATGTTAAGATTCACTTGGGGCTTCATAAATATGATATTTGAATTGAACAAAAAATTGTTTAAACAATAATTGTTTAAAAGAATTTGCCAAAAAATATTATCTTTTCTCTTGCATAATTTCAGGCTCATTTAAGGCCCCCGAAAAATCATCGACCGAAGGTCGCGCGATATTTCCATTGCCTTTTTTTGTTATATATGGTGTTCTGCCACCTTAACGTTATAAAAAATACATGAAGAAAACCATAAAACCCATTTTTACTCTTCCCATAATTTAGGGCTCATTGAGGACTAATTTGGGCCCGTAGTCCTAAATTTCGGACTCTAGTATTTTTTTTTTAAAATAGTGTTTGCAAAGGAAATAACGCGCGACCATCGGTCGTTGATTATTCAGGAGCCTTAAATGAGCCTGAAATTAGGTCCGTTAAGCTGGCAGGACCACATTGCAAAAATGGACTGAAAACCTATAGGGAATTTAGGGCTCATTTAGGGCTAATTTTATCCCTTATTGCTAAATTTAATGCTCTTTATTTAAACAAAAAGACCGGTGGTCATGCTAGCTTAACGTCAAGATAGCAGAACGACACATGATAAAAAAAAACTGATTTTCCCAAATTTCTTTGCTCTATAATTTAGGGCTCATTTAATGTCCTATTGTCAAATTTAATGCTCCGCAATTTGTCGAAAAACCCTATGGTCATGCTAGCTTAACGTTAACCTGGAGAAAAAAACGACTTAGGCATTATTTCTTTTCACAATAATTTAGGGCTCATTTAGGGCACTGGCAATATGAGAATGAAAAATTTAAAAAAATTCTAGTAAAAATGAATCCAACCAATTTTTTTTCTGCCCTATATTAAGGCTTACTTGGGGCTCCATGAATGTAATATCTGAATTAAACAAAAAGTTGTTTAAACAAATTTACCACGAAAAAATTATTTTATTTTTGTTTATTTTGCATAATTTCAGGCTCATGAAATATCATCGACCGAAGATTTTGAGATATTTCCTTAGCCCTTTTTTTTGTTATATATGGTGTTTTGACACCTTAACGTTACAGAAAATACGTGAAGAAAACCATACAACACATTTTTATACCTCGCATAATTTAGTGCTCCTTTAGGACTAATTTGGCTGGTATTCCCAAATGTTGAGTTCTAGTATTTTTTGTAAAAATAGATAAAAATTGTTTAAACATTTTTTAAAATGTTTAATTATCATATTCCCAGAGCCCTAAATGAGCCCTAAATTATTCTATGATGTGAATTTTCTGTAAAATCATTTTGATTACGTTCTCCAGCAATCTTGAACTAACGTATTGTTAATCTATTGCAAACACTATTTTTTTCAAAAAATAAGAGCCCAAAATTTAGTACTACGGGCCCAAATTAGTCCTCAATGAACCCTAAATGTTGCGAGGAGTAAAAATGGGTTTTACGGTTTTCTTTACGTATTTTTTATAACGTTAAGGTAGCACAACACCATATACAAGGTGATTTTTTTAACTTAAAATTTTCAAATATCATTTAATATTTCGAATTTGCCCCCACCCCCACCCCCAAGGGCGGTGTGGGGGCAAATTTTAAGCTAAAAAAATCACCCTTTATAACAAAAAAAAAGGGCAAAGAAAGTCCATTTTTGCAATGTGGTCCTGCAAGCTTAACGGACTTTAAACATTTTTTAATTATTATATTCCCAGAGCCATAAGTGAGCCCTAAACTATTCTATTAGGTGAATTTTCAGAAAAATAATTTTTATTGCGTTTTACAGCAATCTTCAACCAAATTATTGCGAGGAGTAAAAATGGGTTTTATGGGTTTCTTCATTTATTTTTTATAACGTTAAGGTGGCACAATGCCATATATAACAAACAAAAAAAAGGCAATGGAAATATTGCGCGACTTTCGGTCGATGATTTTTCAGGAGCCTTAAATTATACAAATAAGGTATATTGCACAAAATTACATGGGATTACACGAGATTACATAGGATTTCAAAAGAATAAACATGATTACAAAATATTACCAGGGATTGGCACGAGATTTCAGGGATTACATGGAATTACATCGAGCAGTGTACGCCAGATTACAACAGCGGTTATTCCCTCAGTTTTTTTTTCAATCCGAAGCAACACAATAGCAGAATTTTAGGAATTGAAACAAAACAAAAAATTTGCGTTATTTTGAAAACGGTGAGAAAACGTGAAAACTAAGTAAATTTTAAGGTTTTTGAAGAGAGGGTTTTTTCCTCTGTCAATTCGAACCAACCCAATAAAAAGATTTTTTAAATAAATTATAAATAAAAAGAGGGGTATTCTTTTCGACCTACTGGGATTTAATTTGGAGTTGCAAAACAGATTGTTAACGGTTGCAGAGGATTGAAACATTGCTTCGGATTGTTTTGGATTAATTCGAATTAGTCCAAACTGCAAAAAAAATATGTCAAATGACAAAAACATGCGCGCCCAAGCGCGGGATCGGTCTCGTTATAAACTAAAGTAGTTAGCGCTACTATTTTATTAGTTGTGCCAACCAACTATTTTTTCAGTGTAGACATGTGAATAATCACAATTTTTTCAATGAAGGGCAAGTCATACTTAGGTTACGTGACCCATGTATGATATGCCCTTAAGTGACTTTAGATCGACAGATAATCATGCGATCAGCTGCAATTTTCGAAGAAATCGTGTTGTAAATAATATAAAGCCTAACAACAAGGCTGAATAATCACTTCTAAACTTCAATTGAAATGATATAAACGCCCGAAAAAACAATTAAGTGGCAATAGTGCAACACAAAAAGTGAATAAGCATAAATATGAATTATTAATTATATACATACTTTAATATCAGATCAAGAAACTTGTATATATCATTGTCAACAAGTTGAAGAGCTGCTTTCAGACAGACTATAAGTACGGAAGCAAAAAAATGTTTGACTGACTTGTTTTTTTTTTTCAAATATTAGCGGAAAAAATTAAATGTCATTGTAATAATTTTCCCATGAATAAATTTATATTGCAATAAAAAGATTAAACCTTCTACTTCTGAAAAAAACTGAAAAATTAAACAGAGAAAATGGTAAGTTATCCAACCCAGCAAAACATTTTTACTTCCAGGAACAAAAAGCTGCGGTTCAGTAAAAAAGGTCTACAGGAAGATTAATAGTATGCATTAACTTATATATTATGTATCATAATTTTACAATTAATTGAAATGTTTACGTGCAAATTATTTCTTTCAATTTCAAACACATTCCGGTAAAATCGAAAAAATAATGTAAATCTATTTTTTCTTACTTTTTGAATAATATATTTGTACATTCTCCTCTCAGTGAGAAGGCGATTGGACTACCTTTCGGTACATTGTTTTCAGACTTTAAAAAAGGACACATTCGTTGACAATGCATTTCTGACCAAAGGTTCTGATTTTATTAATCGAAAATGCTTTTTAACCAATAAATAATCCATTTTCCAGAAAAATATGCGATATGACCAAAAAAATGTTAAGGAGCAAAATTGTTCACTTTCTGATAAGATGCATATATTTTTTGATTTTATTCCCGGCTTTCTCCCGCTTCTCCTGCAAATATTCGTGATTCCTCTCGGTTTATGAAAAAAATCAACTCTCTTTGCGAAACCCACAGTTTTTTCACGAATATTATGAAATTGCGGAAGTCGATAAATACCAGCAAAGTTTTTTGGAAGAAATTGATTGACTCCAAATTTCTATTTACTAACATGAAAATATGCAAATTTAAAAATTCATTATTAAACCAATTTTTTAATATAAAGTTTTAAATATTTTGAAAACAATAATTTCGAATTACAAGCGTTTGAAATTTAAAAAATATATACTAACGATTTTCGACAATTTAATTAGAAAAATGAGTTCAATTGTATCATTTCTAAGTTGAAGTTCTAAAAATTAAACGACTTTTATTTCATTTTGAGAATCAGTAAACTAGTATGATTTTAGATTAAAATTTCGAAAATAGGACAATGTCAAAACTTTAGAAATTGAATATTTTGAGACTCGAATTTTGGAAATTGGGTCGTTTAAATTTCAGAGGAATAAAAATTGTATTCTTTATAAACAAGCGTTAAAAATTAAATAATTGAAGATTGAAAACTTTTAAAATTGAATAATTTTAAATTCAACGCGATTAGAATTTGAAAATTTTTATATTTAAAACAAAATTGAATCTTTTAAAGTCAAAACTTCTGAAATTAGAGAATTTTAAATTGTTACTACATAATAGAATTACTAGTTAACATTAAAGCTGATTAGAGAAATTTTTCTTGAATTACAAAATGAATTGAATTATTCTAAAAAATTATCAAAATAAATAGTAATTTTAAATGGGAATTTAATTTAAAACTGAAAAAAATATCAGTTACAAAAATTGAGATATTAAAACTTTTTTTTATAATCAAACCTTTATAATTTCAATTATTTTAAGTAAAATTAAATCGCTTAAAATATAATAATTTTTAAATCGCTTGAAAATTAAAAAATGGCTATTAATACTTTCTAATCCCGTATAAAAAACAAAGATTTAGAGGGCGCCTGGACAATGTTACGGGATATCCTTGTTAGATGCACGATCGAAGTGTATGGTACCGCAGTTGTAGGAAGAATGT
>NC_046661.1:116235732-116249148 GCF_010883055.1 Belonocnema kinseyi | reverse complement strand
AAAAGAATGTGGTGCAGAAGAGACACTAGTAGACACATGGGAAAGAAATCGGTTAAGATGGTTCGGACATGTTGAGAGAATGCCAAATGAACGACTAACGAAGCAAGCGTACCAAGGTAAAGTAAATGGCAACGTGCCCAGAGGTAGACCGCGGAAAGAATGGTTAGAATGTGTGAATGAGACCCTACTTAGAAGAGACATAAGAAGTCACAGAAACACGAGAGTCTGCATGAAAAAATGCATGGACATAAAAGAAGCTAGAGAAGTATGCCAGGACAGGAAAGTATGGCGGCAAATAGTTAATAAAAAGAGTGACAGTAGAGTGAATGACGCCTGAAACAATGACCTTGGCTATTAATGGACCCAAGTGGGGAACCTTACATAAAGACTTTGTGAGGTTCTTCGCTTGGGGTGATTGCTAGAGAGATTGATCAGCAACCTGGGTCGGAGCAGTGTTGCGGAACGAACGTGTTATTTACTTAAATAGCACGAGAATTCTGGATAAATCTGAAAAATCTCTATCCCTTCCACACACTACTCCTTTCCCCTGCCGAGTGAGTCACGCCTACCCCGAAAGGGAAATGGCTTAATGGTGTAATAATAATAATAATAATAATAATAAAATTCAACCAATTCGATTTTAATTATAAAACTAAAACCTATGAAAGGAAAAAAAATGAAAAATTCGAAACCTCTAAAAATTCATCTAAAAATTAATATAAGAAAAAACTTTAGTTCCAAGGACCCAAGAATTACAAAAACCGCGAAATCTCCTGGTGTAATATTTTTCTCCTGGCTTTATCCAGATATTCTCAAGGTTCAAGTTGCTACCGGGTGAGTGGCCATTATGAAAACATTTCAACCCAAAAAGGACTACAAATTAAATTAAACCCATTTTTTGATAGCGTGCATAGTTATTATTTTAACCGTTCTTGACGAGTATCAATTGTAACCAAATATTTGCGGTTGCTGGTATATTTCAGATAGTATTTCCCATCCTAGATGTACCTAAAGTTCAGAACGGTCAATTGAACGAAATATTTTTCCCTATTTCTATTTTACTCATAAATATTGTTCCAACAGCAATTTAAAATATGCATTTTATATCTGTTTAAATAAAAAGTTATTTCCAATGTAAAAGAACAAAATTCTCAGTACTTTTTTTGGTTTACAAAGTCATCAGCAAAAAATTTCGTTCATTTGAACGTTCGGAACTTCAAGCACATCCATCCTAGTCTAGCTTCAGCGAGATTTATCATATTTATATTACACCTTTAAAGAAGCCCATTTTTGATATCATGGTTCAACCAAATTCATGTAAGGCAATAGAAAATAGAACTTGCCATTTAAATGAATGAAAATTAGTATGCGTGCGCGAAACGTAAGCATTTGCGAATGTAAATACTGAAGGGGGCCCCACATCTACCGTGAGTCGTCTAGTTTTTGTTGACGTATGATGAGATAAATATAAAATTTACTTGAAATAGTACAATTTATGAACTAAATGACGTCACGGTCGTGCTAAAATAGGTGAAAATGTCAGTAAGGTTAGCATAGGTGTTACATCTTGATATGGGAGCGCATAACGCCTTTTTGGCGAAAATATTCTAAATGTGAAAATAAGTTAAAAAGGCCTGAATAGTAATATTTTTTTTAACTTAGCTTGCATTTACGAAATTCTGTTTAATCCTGTTATTGGTTGAAGACCTTCCAGTTTCACGAAATACAATCAAATATCTGAAATTTGAGGTTAAAGTCCCCAATCTGATACACTAACCTAATATTCTGGATATTTTATTTTATTCCGTGACACCGAAAGGTACTCAATCGACCAACGAATGGAACATAATTAAGATAAAAAGATTCTACACATGACAAATATTACTATTCGTATATTTATAACTTTTATGTTTTAAATATTTTCCCCAAAAAGTCGTATGTATTCCCATAACGTAATGCTAAAATAGTCCATTCAAACCCTGTATGAGAACCCTCTAATAAAATGCTAATTGGTTTCAAAACTAGTTTCTAAAGGGTTAATGCGATCTAGTTATATTACAATACAGAATTCATGAGTATTTCAATATATTCAGCATAAATATTCGCGACGGGCCCAAGAAAAGGCCCACTTTTTCGTAACGAAGTTTCGTATAGAATCGTATAGCCGGATAAATTCTCGATATTGTAAACCCAAAATGAACCTTCTAGGTTGAAAAACAATTTACCAAGGCACGTGTTATATTTTTTCTCAAAAAAAAAAATAAATAAATAAAATATACACACTTTCGATCACTCCCCGGATATAAATATGTATAATGTCACCCGATGGAACATACATTGATGTATGATTTATCATCAAAACCCCAAAATCGAGATTTGCGAACGTTCACATATTCAGAAATATTTAATAAATCTAACACGAGCTGCCTTTAAGGAAAAAGAGTGGTGTTTGAACACATAACTACGAGCGAAATTCTGACAAACCAACAAAAATCGTACGATCATTCAATTCGTCATTAAATTAAGTGTACATCTATATGAAAAGCTCAGGTTAAATGTGGACATATCTTCCGTGATTTAGAGAAACAGCACTAACTGCAAAATATCGAATTTTTGTTGTTACTAAAGGTACTTAATTTTAGTTGAAAATTCCTCATGAAAACCTAATTGCTCAATTTTTAGCGCAACATTTTTCTTTTTAGTTCAGAGGCTCAAATATTTAATTTGAAAATTTCAGAAAAGAGTTAAATATAAACTAACAATTAATCAAATAAAATTGTATCAAACATCAAATCTATTTTTTAATCTATTTTGTAGAAAATTCGTGTTTTTTAAAGTAGAAAATCAATCCTCCTGGTTGAAAATTCGACTACTGGTTAAAAATTGATCATTCATCTTTTTTGGTTGGAAATGCAACTATTTGGTTGAAAATTAATCTATTTTGCTTGGGGATTCAATTATTTTGTTGTAAATTCGTCGTTTTTGATTCAGTTCAACTTTTTTTTTAATGAAAATATTTTCTTGATTAAAATATGAAATAGTTGGTTGAAAGTTAACGTCTTTGTTTTCACGGAGTAACTTACTTGTGCCCTTCCATCTACCTCAAACTGTATTCATACAGCTTCTAGAAGAAAATTTCTGACTTTCGTCTTATCATAACGACTTAGCCCAACAACCTACCGACCGAAAGACAAAAATGAACAAAAGATCTTCCTACGTATCCTATAATCAGGATGTCCAGAGTTTCTTTAAGAAAATCCAGGACCTTTCCAGGTTTTCCAACACAAAAAAAAATTAATTTTTCCAGGTACCTTTTTTTTTAAGCGAAAAAATACTTTTCACGAAATATGGTGCAAATGGTTCTAGTACTGTGCCTGGTATCTAGTCTAGTGGAACTAAAAAATACTGTCATATATGAAATTTCTCATACGCCCCAAAATCTCATTTTATGAGCAATTTTAACGACATTTTTTACTTCAATAATATTTTGCTATTGACATAACCACAGGTAGTTAAATTCCATATGTAATGAGCTTTTTTTGATTAGAATTATTTTAATTTTGACTGATCCTGGCAAAAGTTTTGGACATGCATTCATTTCGAATGTCGAACTTTTGTTCGGATTGGTTCAGGTACAGATTTCGAAATAATTCTGAATGAATTCCTATTCGAAACTTTCGCCAGTAGAGTTGTCGAATTTTAAACAGAAACGATTAAACTTTAACCAAAAACAGTTGCAGTTCCAAAAAAATAGTTAAAACAAATATGTACTTCAATTTTCAAATAATGAATAATTTTCAACAAATAAAGATTTTTCAACCCAGAAAGAAAAAAAATTACATCGAAATTGTTGAATTTTCAAGCCGAAAGACGAACTTTTTGTAAAACTGTTAGTTGCATTTTGAACCAAAAAATCCGTGATATCGAACATATATAAAACGAACAATCTACTTTTAACAAGTCGTGTTTTTCTACTTTCAAACTTGGTCTTTTTTTCTTGCACCGGAGAACAGCTTTAAAACCCTATTTTTTCTTTAAGAGAATACAAATTCCAGGGCCACGAAGAAAATTCAAGAACTTTTCTATGTCTTAAATCATTTCTAGGACGGTAGACACCCTGCATAATTCATTACTTCGCCCGCTTTTATGAATTATTCGTACAGGATTAATGAAATGGTTACGGGGAAAATTCGGAAGGGTGGATCCTGATGGGGAATAGAATCAACTGGCAATATACAGAAAGCTAGCTGTTGAGCAACTAGTAAGGCAAGTAAAGGGGAGAGGACTGGAAGGTGAAATAGTAAATCCGTTTAATGCGACAAACTACAAAGGGCACGAAGGAAGACGAAAGAACGGGAAGAATCGTGGTGCGTTGTAGGATCGGAAGAGCGTTAATCGGCGGATTCATCAAGCGAGGAAGAATTAGCATGACCTGGTCAGAGGTCGAGGGGGTGGGGGTCACCGTTGTCACTCCTCCACTCACCTTCCCCTGGGGCATTCGCGGCCGGACGTGTAAATGCAGGACGCCGTGGGGTGGAGGGTGACTTCCAGGGGGAAGATACAGATGAGAAGAGGAAAGCGAGACCCTGGAAGGGGGAGAACAGGGGGGGATCCGAGAGTGGTGATGGGGACGCCGCGGCTTCAGCGAATCGCACTCGCGAAAAGGACATTAACTCCTCGCACTAATTAAAAAAGTCCTATCTAAAAGAAACTTTTGTAACACTTCGATTCCTCATTTCTCAAACATGTTTCATAAACACGTTATGAAATTGCAATTGTAATGATAAAGCTATATTTTGATTTGTTGGATTGACTTTAGTTAGGAATTTAATAATCAGTTGGTTAGGTTGTTAGCCTAATAACTATATGTATGTCATTTTACAACAAGAAACTAGCTGTTCTCAAAAATGGGACTGGTAATTCTAACTTTCACGTTAAAGATAAAATATCCGCATCATTTTTGCACACAAAAAAACTAACTATTTGACCGATCAAACTGGTAATGCTTACTCCACAGCTCAAGATATGATAACTACAATGTTTATCAAATACGAAACTGGTTCTTCCCAAAAATTAAATTCATAATCGTTTTGAGCACTTGCAGTATTTTCGAAATTCTTTTCATATGTAAATGGTGGCATTATGGTATTTGTTAATTATTTGTTGATGCCTGCATTACTTACCTCCCACCCGGTACATGTTGGCCGTCATGTTGCTGGCGTCTTGCTGAGTGGCCCCGAGAGCGAAATTGGCGTTCTCGTGGTTACCGTGGCTCTCGTGGTATTCGGCCGGCATCGGCATGAAGAAGGCCGTCGTCGCCGATCCGTCGTACTCCGTGCTCTTATGTCTAAATCTCCACTTCCTGGTGGAAAGTCACCACCTGGCGAAAGCAAGCACTGAGCGTGTCACTCCATATCTTACCCGTCCCGGGAAGCCGGGCCTCCAGGTCGAAATGCGACGAGTCCTGCAAATTAGCGAAACTCTTGGCAAAAATTCACCACCCGCTACCCTTGAATTTCGAAATTTGGTCAGTGGCACTCGCGACCTATTGAACGATTGGCGGTAGGTCGGGTGATGAGATTCGCGCGCACTGGGGAGCTTCAGGTGCCCGGGGATGAAGTCGAATCGTGGAGAAGTGGCATCATCGAGAGCAGGAGCTCAGTGGTCATCGCTCTGCTGGCTAGGGAACTCCGCCATCTTCATTTTGGCGAGTGTGCGGGGCACGCACTCACCCGAGCTTCGAGGGCTCACCACCATCAACCGACAAATTCACGCACCTTTTGCAGCTCAACAGGAGTCGGAAACCGTGATTCGCCAGTCAATTTTTGAGGTAGTTTTCTTTTTCGAAAACGATACGCTCGCGCACTAGATTATTTAAGAGAGTCGTACGAATTAACGCCGGAAAACGCGCGCAATACGGATACCCGGTCAATCGAACAACACTGACCGCGGACCCCGGAGGCCACAGTTGTGAGAGGGCATGGTAGCCACGGTGGAAGAACATTAGGTATAGTAATGCGCAAACGCCTGGTAGTACTCTTCTGCGCAGTACTAGAGGTATTTCACTTTGTGACGTCATACAACATGATGCCAAATACCGCTGTTGCATAAACATTGGTAAAGATCAGAGATGGGTAAGTAAAATACCCTAGGTAATTAACGTAATTTTTACCGTAAATGACTAGGTATTTTATATATTTAGTTTATAACACGATGTAAATTATGGTATATTTACACGCCTGTAGTTTGCAAACGAAAAAATGTATCTTCTTCTCATTCTACCATGTGACGATACCACGCATTTATTGAACTCTAGATTTTCTCTGTTTTTCCGTTGGGTAGAAAATCTAGAGTGAGATAAATTTTCACTTCAACCACCAGCTAATTTCACTTCGTGGAATGCTGAGGGGAAAACAATGTACCAAATGCATGGGATAAAACTTTATTTTTTTTTATGTCTTCGTAATAAGTAGTAATTACTACCATTTTATTATGCCATAAAATAGTTCTTAAAAAATATAAATTATTTGTCAAGTATACTTATATAGAAAAAATTATTTACGAAGATATTAGCAAGTAAGGTAGATTGTTTACTGCTGTTCAAAACTTCTCCCTCTTACAAACCTCTATTTTTCCTTTTCAATAATACTTTGCGACTTTGCAGTTCAACTTTTCATTAAGCTGCATTCCACGTTTTATATTTTGTACACTCCTTTTTTATCATTTTCTTTTAAAAGCATTATTTTGCTTAATTTGAGTTCGAATTTCGTGGGAACTTCTGTAAAGTTCGCTAGCGCCTCCTAATGATCGATATACGCTCCCATTACGCGTATATATGGGACTTTATGTTCAGCGGTTGTACTTTCTCTATTAAATATTAACTTGGTCAATATTTCATAAGGTTAATAACATATATATATATATATATATATATATATATGTGTGTCAGCGTGTGTGTGTGTGCATGTGTGTGGGCGTGATAAAAATATGAAAAATAACTACAAATTACGAATGCTTTTTAGGTTTGATAGAAATTACATATTGTATCATTTCATATATCGTACACTTCACTGTGTGAACTCACAAAAGTGTGTGAAATTACACCGTCTAGCGATGTAAATAAAAGGACCTCGAACAAGGGGAAAATTCAGTCGCAGCGTGTAGAAATACCATACGTCGGTAAAATCAATTTCTTGCGATTAAAAATTACATTGAGATTTTTTACTTTACCAAAGATCTCTAATTTTACCCTGACGGAAACTGTAAGGGTACCTTTTCACGGAGACCCATTTCGAATTAATTTGGCACACCGAGTTCGTATCTAGGTTATTAACCAATCAAATTTGCCATAAACCAACAAAGTATCTAGAAATGAATCCTATGACAAACATTAATTCCACGAATAATTCAAAACAGGTCTCCATGATAAAAAACCCTAAGCTTTTTAAATTATAATTAATTGAAAATTTAGCCTAATGATATAATTTTATAGAGTATTCTCAGGCGAAATAGCCTGGCCGGTTTTAGACTATTTGCAGGTTCGATTTAAATGATTTAGTCTCAGAGATAGTCAGAAAGAGTTGAGTCCTTTTCAAGGTTCTTGGAGAGGTCCTTTTAAGAGTGATGCCAGAGTTGAGGTGGGAGATAGCCGAGATAATGGAATGAGAGAATGTGAAAAACATGCGCTGATAACTGTGCCCTCTTGGCGGATTACCTAAGAGTTAATTTGAAGGCGCAAGTTGCGCGTCGTTAAATGACGAAAGTTAGCAATTTCTGAAATAATTTAACAATTAAGTTTCTGTTCAATTCATGGACATAGGAAACAAGGGACTAGGCATGCCATTGCGTGGGTGATGCAATGAGGGGGGAGGTCCGCCACCTTTTGATGTCCCGCGACAAACATGGCTGCGCCCACATGTTTTTATTTTCATGCACAGTTTGTCGGCAAAAATGCTCGTGCGCATAATCAAATGACACATCGTAAGATGGCGGCTCTCCCCGCTCATGAAATTCTCCCCCCTCCCGTGGATTCAACCCCGCTCGATAAAGTTAGGATGGCATGCCTAGTCCCTTGTTTCCTATGTCCATGGTTCAATTAGTTACCCGCTCTGGAAAATTCCTTGTAATTTTAAAAATACCCTGAAATATTTTAAGTCTTTTAAAATCTCATACTAAGTTATTAAAATCAATGGAAAATTCCTTCGAATCTATTAAAATATCCTAAGATATATCAAATCCTTTGAAATCTCATATTAAATTACGGTAATCAATTGAGAATTCCTTGGAACCTTTTAAAATACTCTGAAGTATTTCGAAACCATCAAAATATTTAGAAAAACCTTGACATCTTTTCAAGATTTATAAGGTACTTTGGAGTTTTTTTAAACAACCCTGATATAATTGTTCAAATTCTTTGAAATTCCTTTAAATTATAAAAATGAATCTCATCGAGTCGAAAATTATTCTTATTGAATAGTTGAAAATGTTTGAAAATTAGATTTCCAACGCTTTGAAGTTTTATTGATCCCATTGTCAAAACTCTAATCTACAAACATTTCAATATTTAACGTTTTGGAACTTTTTTCAAATTTCAATCTGAAGCTTTACAAAATTTCAAAAGATTTTGAAGGATTTTAAATGTTTGAGGATGTTTTAAAAGATGTAAAGGAATCTTTAATTTGTTTTTATAATTTAAAGGAATTTCAAAGAAATAAAAAAATTTTAGAAGGGTTATTTAAAAAAATTCAAAAGTACTTTAGAAATCTTTAAAAAAAGTTCTAGGTATTTCAAAAGATTTTAAAGGATTTAAGAGAATTTAAAAAGATTCCAAGGAATTTTCAATTGATTATGGTAAGTTAATATGATATTTTAAAGGATTTGATATATTTCATGGTATTTTAAAAATTTCAATATATTTTCAAGAGCTTTACAAAATTTCTAGTGATTTCGAAAGATTTCAAAAGATTTTAAATATTTAAAAATGTTTCAAAAGATGTCAAGGAATTTTCAACTTATTTTTATTATTTTAAGAAATTTAAGAAAATTACAAAAATTTTAGCATGATTATTTTTAAAAAAATTCAAAAGTACTTTGGAAAACTTAAAAAAAAAAGTTTAAGGTGTGTGTAATTAAGTATATTAATAAATATTACGAGTTTACCGCAACATCAATTTTGTAAATGGAAATTTTCAATTAAGTAATTTCATTTCATGATCAAATGTTTTCCAACTGTTTCTAAACATTATTGATTCAAAAGAAAATTTTAGTTGCAAATGGGTTTTCTAATATTATAGGAAATAACTCTGTTCTTAAAATTTTTCTATCGTAGTATACAATTTGTAAAGTTTTTCAAGCTTTGAAAGAGGTAAGAAAAATGAAATACATAATGGGCAAAAAACTTAGAATATCTTAATCTTTTAAATAATTGTATTTTGATTTTAACAACACGAAAGAAAATCTAAAAGGTTTTAGGACAATTAAAAGATTTTTTAGGAAAACTGAATGATTTCGAAGGTGTAGAAGTTTTGTAAAGGTTTTAAAGTAATTTAAAATTAGAAAATTTAAATTTTTCTATACATTTTTAAAACAATTTTTAACAATTTTATAAAATGTTGAGTATTTCGAAAAAAAAATGTTCGAAGCTATTTAGGAATTTTGGAAGGATGAAATTTCTTGGTAAGATTCCTCTGGAAGTTTCTACAAATCTCTAAGTTTTGAAGGTCATTGTAAAAATGTAATTTTTATTACAAAAATTATTTAGGAATTTCGGAATTTTTGTAGAGATTAACAATATTTAAAAACATGAATAGTTTTTCAAAAAAATATTTCTTCAAATCTTCTGAAAGTCCTAAATATCTTTTAAGCTGACTAATTTAACCTAATATTTTGTGTGTCCTGCAAAATAAAAAAAAATGCATAAAATTTTTCTGCATTTTTTCGGCATATGTGAAATCTTCAAAAATGTTTTTGAAATATCTCCGGAATCTTACGAAAATTATATTTATATAACTTTAAAAAGAAAAACATAAGCGTTAATTCCTTATTGTCAAAACTTGGAATGTGGTTTTACCTTTGTAACAAGCTAATAGTTATTCCAAATTTGTATTTTGTATTAAAAATGATTGTAATTGCAAAAAAAAAACATTATTTCTTAACTCTAAACTGAAGCTGACATTAATAGCCCACATTTTAAAAATTTTTTTTCCCCTTATTTTTAAAAAATTTTTAAATCAAACAACCACTGCGTGTTCCTACTGTCAGGAACCGTCAACTAAAAATGACACCAGCTCCAAGAATATACGCGATAAATCACACCTATGGCAAAGTCTCACGACCATGAACTGGGTGGTTTATAGTATTTATTTTTCTCGGAAATTTTTAAGTGTTGATACTTTTGTTTTACCGGATTCTTGATTCGAAGCATTTTTTATGTTTTAAATAGTTTCAAAATATTTTTAAATTTTGTTTAAAAATAATTCTTTTTAAGTAAAAAAAAAAAAATAAAAACTTTCCCCGGAATCTTGACTTAAAAATTTTTAATTTCTTAAAACCTTTACAAATTCTGAAAAAGAATGTAAAATTTTATTTCAAAATATTCAAAAATGTAAATTTTCTTTTATCTCTTAAAAGTCTTCTCAATATTAAAATTATTTGTTAAAGTTTCAAAATGATGTCTTTAATAAATTCGAATTATTCATATTATAGTTAATAAAAAGAGTGTCAGTAGAGTGCATGACGCCTGAAACAAAGACCTTGGCTATTAATGGACCCAAGTGGGGAATCTTACATAACGACTTCGTGAGGTTCTTCGCTTGGGGTGATTGCTAGAGAGATTGATCAGCAACCTGGGTCGGAGCAGTGTTGCGGAACGAACGTGTTATTTACTTAAATAGCACGAGAATTCTGGATCAATCTGAAAAATCTCTATCCCTTCCACACACAACTCCTTTCCCCTGCCGAGTGAGACACGCCTACCCCGAAAGGGAAATGGCTTAATGGTGTAATTTTTTAATTGTGCAAAATTATAAAAATTACCTTACAATTTTCCAGATTTCTTTTACAATTTTTTAAAATGTTTTAAAAAGTTGTAGAATATTCGCTTTAAATTATTTGTGGATAAATTTGATAATTTTCTTTAAAAATCTTGAAATCTATTTAAATATTCTCTTTAAATTAACTTTAAAAATAAAAAATTGTAAATTTTCTAATGAAACCTAAGAAAACTTTTTTATCCTTTTCAAATCTTCAAAATTCTTAACAAGATTTTTCTTTCGAAATCTCAAAAAATCTATATTTCGCTCAACATTTATCGGCCTCACAGCAAATAACAAACGGAAAACATCCACTAAAATCATATTCATGCAGAATGTAATTAGTCAGGTTTTCGAACAAATTAAAAATATTTTGAAAAGTTTTAAATATAATGAAAGAATATTTTTCATATTCATATGAAAATTTAAAAGGATTTTTCGTTTTTCAAAATAAATTGTTAGAGAAAATTTTAAAAGATTTATAGAAATTCTGAGAAAGAATTCAAAATATCTTCGTCCATTTTTTTATTTTTTAAGATGTAAAAATTTTAAGACAAATTTGGCCGTTGAAGAATAAATATTCTATAAAAAAAGAATTCTCAACTATGAAGATTAATTTTAAATCAATAAAAAATAAATAGAATAGTTAAAGTTTGAACTACAAAATTTGACTTGTTGAATACTTCAATTTTCAATCAAAAATTGTAAATGAAAAAATTAATTTTTAACCAAATATTTGAATTTTCAATAAAGAAAGGTATCTCCATACAAGCTTTATTGTCTACCAAAAAACAACGAATTAAAAAATTTTTCCATTTTTACATCATATTACATCAAATTAAATATTACATCAATTTATATGAATTTCGGTAATATTGCATACGAAAATTTTAAGAAAAAGATTAAACAACCACCGTATGGTTCCACTCTCAGCAACCGTCATCTAAAATTGACACCAGTCCAAGCATATACGCGATAAATCATATTTACTTTTTCAGGAATTTCTGAGTGTTGATACTTTTGTTTACCGGATTCTTGAGCCAACGCAGTTTTTCAATGTTTTAAAAAGTCTCAACATATTTTTCAATTTTCTTTAAAAAATATTGTTTTTTAAATAAAAAATAAATTACAACTTTCCCCAAAATGTTAGGCCAAAAAATTTTAATTTCTTAAATCCTTTCCAAATTCTGAAATGGAATCCAAAACTTTATTTCAAAATCTTCAGAAATCTAAATTTTCCTTTATCTTTTAAAAATCTTCAATATTAAAATTGTCCAGAATCTTTTTTAGCAATTTCTTGGAATGTTTTGAAAAAGTTGTAGAATAATGTCTTAAAATTAATTTTTGATGATTTTGACAATTTTCTTTTAAAATCTTGGAATCTCTTTAAGTATTCTTTTCAAATGAACTTTAAAAATAAGAAAAATATTACATTTTCTAGGAAACTTCAGAAAACTTTTTTATAATATTAAAATTTATGTTTTGTGTAAAAGAAATAATTAACTTACGTTATGTCCCATTTGTGTTCTAAATCAACATCCATACCTTTCGTAAAACAAAAGTTATAATTAGCCTTTCGACTGAATTGTACATCAATAAATTTTTCTAATTTCACTACACAAAAAAAAACTTTAAACAAATTATTGAAAAAAATCGGTTAAGAAAGATTTTGAATTACATGCTTTGAAACTTTTTTAAAACTTTGAATGATTTCAAGAGAATGACACAATATTCTTAAGATTATTACGAAAATTTGAAAGGATTTTTTTTATAATAATTTTTTTATAAATTTTTTTTTAACATTTCTATAAATTCCGCGAAACAACGGATTTAAAAAAAGTTTCATTTTCAATAAAAAGAAGAATTTTTAACCTAGAAAATTAATTTTCTGATAAAAAACAACAAACTTGAAAACAAAAATTTTAAAATTGTGAACCAAATAGATGAATTTGTTACTGAAAAATATCAATTTTGAACAATACTTAAAATAGTTAAATTTTCAATTCAAAATCAACGAATTTCTAAAAAGAATTAAATTTTTAATGAAAAAGATGATTTTTGAACCGAGAAGATAAATTTTCTACGAACAAAAACAGTGAATTCAAAAAATATATAGTACCCTTTAAACACCAAAAAGTATTAATTTTAAATCAAAATGTTTGTTATTTTCCACCATATTTTATTTTTTTATCCTTATGTACCAAAATAATGATTAAAATTTTGATTAAGGGCATGTGACACAGCTAAATACCTATATTACCGACCTCACTTTTTCAGTTCACTAAATGTTTTTTAAAACCTAAGAACTTTTTTTATAAATAAAATATCGAGCTGAAACTTTGGAAAATGTATTAGAGTACAATAAAGTACGTTTAGGTACTGCATT
>NC_046661.1:116227962-116235632 GCF_010883055.1 Belonocnema kinseyi | reverse complement strand
TATTTTATTTACAAAAAAAGTTCTTAGGTTCAAAAAAACATTCAGACAACTGAAAAACTGTGGTCGGTAATATAGGTATTTAGCTGTGTCACATGCCCTTAATAGGCTCTGAAATTAATCTTTGATTACCAAAAAACAGTAATTTTTTCAAAATGTTTAATTGTGCATAATTTTAAAAAGTCGCTTAAGATCATTCAGATTCTTTTATGTAAACTTTTTAATCAAAGCATCCCAAATTCACCTAGCCAGTTTTCGAACTAGAATACAGACAATATACGCGAAATTACCCACTCTGATCTTCTCTACCGACATTGTCAAACTGGAAAAAAGCCGCCCTGTTTGACCGCTCAAGTAGAACCGTCTATCGTCTATTTCAGTTCGTAAACTGGCCTGAGTAATTGGGGGCGCTTTAGTTTAGTTCGCAAAAGCCTCAGGTAATAGGTGGCGCTGGCGAAAATCGTTCGAAATTAAATACATGGGATCGCCTATCTCCCACCTCATCTCTGGTGATGCGACGGTCATATAATGGTTCTTTTGTATTCGTCACGTATCGGGCGGGCAGAGCTATTCACAGTACTTGGCCGTCGCTAAACCGACTCTCCCTTTTAAATTTTTCTTCAAATTATTAACACTTTTAATGAATGAATTTTCTCATTATACTTATTTATAATTATAACTCACATACTAATATACAATTTTAGAGTTAAAATAAAAAATGTTGTCTTTTTTGGCCTACCTCATTCCATTTACGAGAAACGTTGTGTTAATTCCAATTTTAAACATTTAAAAAAAAGTTAAATATCTGAAATCATCGAAATCCGTAGATTCCGAATTATTATGTTTTAGGCGGTTAACTATAAAATTTAAAAAATCTATTTTTTAAATTTAATCCAAAAGCTTAACAAAGGACCCTTGAGTGACCCTTGAGCTATTGAGATAGCTTCTCTGCTTGTTATTTATGATGGAATTCTCATTTCAATTCCAGCCTCTCTGCTTGCTATTTTAGGTCGTATTTTTATTTCAATTTCGGAAAGGACACCTTATAGCCTTCAGACCATTTAAACGACCTACCTAGAACCATTTTGGTTCCTGGACAGGTCGCGAAAACAGATAAGCATGTCGTATAGTTTAATTATATTGTAATACATCGTTTTGATTTCAAGAATTTTTTGCATGGAAATAACATTTTTTGTACTAAAAAATTTAAAGAAGTGATTTAGGGTGGCTTCCCATAATTGCAGAATTGCGGTGCGTTTTGCGTAATGCGTCAATTCACTAGATATTTTAGCCAATAATATTCTCCTAATTATTCAGAGGAATACTGTGATTGGCTGAAATGTCTAGTGATTTGACACATTACGCAAAACGCAATTCTGCAAGCATGGGACGCCACCCTTAGTTCCATTGCTTTCTATGCAAAAACAGTGAGTCATGGGATAACTAGCGTCGGGCTGGAGATATTAGGAACTAATCAACTTATAAGACTGTTGTAGGTTCAAGTTAAAATCTGAAATATGGAGAGATGCACAAGGCTTTAGAAATTTAAAAAAGTGAGGTTCTGCGCAGTTTTACAGGTCCGCCATCTTGGTGTGTAATTTACTAGATATTTGATCTGTTTTCTACGTGAAATACTTCACACAGGTATTTTACGCAAAAAACATCCAGTTACGCGTAACTACACATTCCTGCAAGTATCCGAGCAATTTTACAAGAGTTCTTCTTTTCTAGTAACTTTAACATGCATTTTCTCTACTATCCTAGGGCCCTTAGGTTTGATTTCATCCGAATTATTCAAAATGAAATGGTCCATACGGTCCGAATCATGCAAGATGAGAAGGTTTTGGTCAAATTTTATTAATATCTTGGTATTGAAACTAATAATAAAATTAAATTATAATAATTATAATTTATGACGAAGATATTACAAAAATAAAATGTTGAAAATGGTTTTACAATTAGGTGTTAAAAAATCGCATGGCCAAAAAATAGAAAAACGTTTACTGTAAATAACAATGAGTCCAAAAATATTATAACAAAAAATAGATTTAAACACAAATAAACATTTTTAAACCAGAAAGTTCAATTTTTTTCTAAAAAAGAAAAAAACAATTTTGAACAAAATACATGAATCGTCGCAAATCGTCGCGCTATCCTTCCTTTGGTTCCTCGACTTTTTCCTTGCCATTCCTTGTCTCGAACGGCAACACTATGCTTGCTGTATCACGTATTCTTATTTGGGGTAAATTTTTAAAGCAGAAAGATTAATTCTTTACTAAAGTTTAGTAAAGAATAAAAAAATAATTAAAAATCAGACATGTTTAGTAACTAAACATTAAAGGAACCTGTATGCGAGGTAACCACTGAATGATCCTGTACAGGTTCCTTGACAGATGTAACTGAGGTGTGGGTTTATGTACAGGATCTTTTTCAGGATCCTATACATGAACCTGAGTAGAAACTAATCCACGAGGGTTCGCTAGTGGCTTGACTCTCTCCACGAAGGAATAATAAGGAGACTTAAGCAGTGTCTCCAGAACGTGGGATTTTGCGGCCCCCACCACTCTCCCATCTGGGAGCGACACATTCAAACGTAGCGTGTCGCTGAGTCGGCTCTGCTACATGTTGCATAGACCAGCCCAAAGATATTATACTGTAGAGCCGAAAATGCACGATCACGAGCCCGAGCCCCCACGACTTAACGATTCGTTTTCGGTGGCTAACTGGCTATTTGGAGGAGTTTTTATGTTCTGAATTTCGCAGGGTGTCAAGAGAATGAAAGTTCAGGTAATTTTACTATGTTCTATAATTTTAGAAAAAAATAAGGAAATTAATTCTTATCAAGCCTTCTTGCGCAATTTTATTGCAATTTTTTTTAATCTATTTTTTTAAAATGTGCTTTCAAATTTGCGTAAGTTTAAGATATATTCAGTAATTTTGAAACGATTAGAAAATAATTAAAATTTGTAAAGATTTTTAAAAGAATTTTTCACGGAAATAAAAAAATTCTTTTAGGTTTCTACGAATAATTAATATAATTTCTTATTCTGAAAAATTGATTTAAAAAAATTCCAATACATTTTAAACTATGTTTAAAATGGTTAATAAAGAATCTGAAGATTTTAAGGAAAATCTTTTTCATTTCGCCGAATTTCAAAGAAAATCAGGAAAAATTTAAATAGTTTTTAATGATTAGAAGGCTTAGAAGGTCCGTTAAGATTAGAAACAGAACTTTTTCAAGATTGGTAGGAAAATTTTTAATGACAATATTTAAAAAAAAAGTACTTTATGAGAATATTAAAAAAGGTTTTTAAACATGTGAAAGGATTTCCTAAAATTTAAGAAGATTGTAGAATATTTTAAAGCAAAATGTTTCAATTTAGTAAGATTATAATAAATAGATCAAAATCGAGTAAATGCAATAAATATTAAGAAGAATCGAAGAGATTCAAATCGAATTTGAAACTTAACTTCTGTTAGAAACTTAGATTTTTAAAGAAATCAAACATAAACTTTAGAAGCTTTAAAGGAATTCCGAAAGATTTCAAGGAGGTAAAACTATTTTTCTTAAAATTCCTGGGAAAAATTTATAATATTATGAGTCAATTTTTTCACATCTTCAATTAAGGAACATAATTCTTATTAGGCCTTCTTGTGCAATTTTGTTACACAATTTTTAAAATCATGTGCTGGTTTAAATCTCTACTTTCAAATTTGAGTAAGTTTAAGAGATATTCAGGATTTTGAAAGGATTCAAAGATAATTAAAACTTTTAAAGATTTTTCAAGAATTTTGTAAGTTTTCACGAAAATAACAAATTTATTTTAGGATCCTAGAAATTATTAAAATAATTTTTTATTTCAAAAAATTAATTTTAGGGCATTATTTTAAAGCGTTTCAAAACATTCAAAAAGACGTCAAAAATTGTCAAAGTATCTGAAACATTTTAAAGTCACTTTTTTCTTAATTTTGAAAAATAAAAAAATCACGAAAAGTTTGAATAATTTTCAAAGATTAGAAGACCTGACAAGATTAGAAAAAAAGAATTATTTTCCTAATTATCTTGTGAAAATTTTTAATGATTTTTTATTTTGACAAATGTGCTTTAAAAGAAAATTAAAGAAGACTTTTAAACACACCAAACAATTTTCTAAAATTTCGAAAAAGAGTGTAAAATGTTTTAAAATCAACATTTTTTAATTCGGTAACATTACAAACTTAAAAAAAAATGTAAATAATCGAATAAATTCAATAAATATGGAGTAGAATTGAGGAGATTAAAAAAGAATTTAAACTTCAGAGAAGTTTTAGAAACGTAAGATAAAATTATTTAAAAAACTGAAAAACCTAAAAATTCTTGTAGAAGAATAAGAAAGATGCGCCTGGAATCTGTGTACAATTATCAGTCTTTAAAATTAAAATTCGAATGAATAATAATCTTCTGAATTTTTTTACAGGAATTTTAAGAAAAATAATTTTATCTCCTTGAAATGTTTCGGAATTCCCTTAAAGCTTAGAATTGAGGAGATTAAAAAAGAATTTAAACTTCAGAGAAGTTTTAGAAACGTAAGATAAAATTATTTAAAAAACTGAAAAACCTAAAAATTCTTGTAGAAGAATAAGAAAGATGCGCCTGGAATCTGTGTACAATTATCAGTCTTTAAAATTAAAATTCGAATGAATAATAATCTTCTAAATTTTTTTACAGGAATTTTAAGAAAAATAATTTTATCTCCTTGAAATGTTTCGGAATTCCCTTAAAGCTTCTAAAGTTTATTTTTTTGAAATCTTTGAAAATTTACATTTCTAAAAAATTTAAGTTTAAAATGAGATTTGACTCTCTTCCATTCTTCTAAATATTTCTTGGATTTACTGGATTATTTAAATTTTTTTAAAACAGTACATTTTTGTAAATAAAAATCATTAAAGATGTTCACAAGATTATTAGAAAAATTATTCTTTTTTTTTTCTAATATTTTCAGACCTTCTAATCTTCAAGAATTATTCAAATTTTTCCTGATTTTTTTGCAAGTTTTAATTAAAAAAAACATAAAAAAATGGTGCAAAAAAATTACGCAAGAAGGCTTAATAAGAATTAAATTCCTCATTTTTTTCTAAAATTTAAATAATATGGCAAAATTACGAAATAGTTTTAAAAAATTGTGATCCTTTTTTTAATTTTCTCTCAGAATTCATTCCATTTCATTTTTGGTTGAAAAATAATTTTTTAAATGAAAATCCAACTATATTTTTTAAAATTGAACTATTCTGTTGTAAATTCGATTGTGTGTGTGTTTTTTTTAAACATTTTGCAGTTGAAAATTCATTTCTTCCATCGAAAATGAAACTATTTTTAAATTAAAATTTTTTAAAATAATTATTTTGGTTGATAATTTAATAGTTTTGTTGAGTTTGATTTTTTTTGTTGTTGAAAAAACATTTTCTTATACTAAAAATTTAACTGTATCATTTTTGGTTGAATTTTTTTGGTAGGAAATTGACTTTTATCAGTCAAAAAATTTTCTTTTTCGGTAGAGAATTATTCTTCTTGTTTAAAAATTAATCTATTTTAATCAAGAATTCATTTCTTTGGATGAAAATGCATTTTTTCGTGAAACTTGTTCTATTTTTGTATAAAATGGTTAAAAGTTCATCTTTTTTTTTTGGAAATTAAACTATTTTGCTGAAAAATTGTTGGCTGTAAATTAATTTTTTAAACTGATAATGTAACCATTTTTCGTTGAAAATTTATCTATTTTGTTAACACAAATTTTTGTGTTTTTAAAATGGATTTTGAAATTGTTGAATTTCTGTTTTCGATGGAAAGTTATTGGTTTGAAAATTAAATTATTTGTTTGCAAACTTAATTTTTTGCTTGGAAATTTTAATATTTTGTTTTCTTTTTAGTTATAAATTTGTCTTCTTTGTTGGCGAATTATTCTTCTTTAAAAATTCATTTGTCTTAGATAAAAATTAATTTCTTTTGTTGAAAATTCGCATTTATTTGGGTTTAAAAATTAATTTTTTCAACTGCAAACTTGACTATAAACTACAATGTTTAAGTTACAAAATGTATTTTTAAAAGTAATTTCTGAACTATTTTGTCGAAAATTTGTTTTTTATTTGTTAAAAATTCACTGTTTACTAAAAGTATGACTAAGGCATGCAGCACTTTGAAACATTTTAGATCCAGAAGTCTTGTCTCCTAGATCTATTTACATAAAGTCAATTACATTTGCCTCTTTGCAATAAGCCTAATGGTTCTAAGGTAACTCGGGATTTCAAAATCTGAATAAATTTGAGGAGCAGCTAGATCGTCATTCGTGAGTTCGGGAGAGCTCGATTTCCTGCTCGTGCATTTTCGGCTTTACACGAGGCTGGGCTTCGCAGCATTTGACAGAGTCGACTCACCGACACGCTACGTTTGAATGAGTTGCTCACAGATGGGAGAGTGGTGGGGGCCGAAAAATCCCACGTTCTAGAGACACTGGACCCAACTGTCAGTGGGAAGCCATCCGCAGTTGTCCTCTTCCTATACATGGCAAAGTGTGCGAGTGAGAAAGTTTGTCAAATTGACGTAAGTTAGAGGTTGTGTTCTTTTGTTGTTCATCATACGCAAGATAAACAAAATAAATATATAAACAGTATTTTCGGTACTTGTTTGAAAAATTTGTGAACAGATTTTGAGAAGGAAACGTATAGGTAAGTAACTTTTAAATTTGTAATATGATAAATAGGCTAAAGATTCTCAAGGCTCTGAGAATCTCTGAGAAATTCTCCGCAGGCACTCAGGTAGAACACATTTCTGACACTTGCATCAAAACAAACAAACAGAAACTCTCAACTTACGTCAATTTGAAAAACTTTCTCACTCGAACACTTTTCCATGTATAGGAAGAGGACAACTGCGTACCTGCGCACTCAAATCTAAGATATTCCTGTAATGTGTGTATCACTTACGGTAATGTTTCTATTGCCAAGTGGGGGAATGGAGTTAGGTCTCCTTATTATTCCTTCGTGACTCTCTCATTGGTGAGTTGAATCTACAAGGGTATAAAGAAAGCCAACTTTATATGTCACTTTGAACACGAAAAACCTATTCCTTTTAATCGATCAGTTATAAATATAAAATAATTATGTTAATAGAAATAATTTGTAGTATTGTCAAAGAATATTTTTATAATTATGTTTAAAGGTAAGTTAGTATTGTTTACCTTATACAACATTATTAAATGAATTTATTATTATTTACTATATTATTAAATTTTTAATTTGTTTAAACAACATAAAATATTATAATTAAAATTACCTTACCGTTATGGCAGACAAAAAATTAAAATTTCTAAACTTATATTCCACAAAAGCAAATAGAAACTATGCATGTGCACATATTTTGTAGGTAGATTAGAAGGGATTGAAACAATCGAAAATAAAGCATATAATTATGGAATTAAAAATAACCTTGGCAAAAAATTTATAATTTCCAAATTTATGTTGCACACGGACGATTAGAAACTATGTACTAGGCAGTCTGATAAGTACCTGAAAATTCTAAGAGATGGCATTAGTACTCACTAATGTGAACCATTTTCGTCGAGCTTGATCATTCAAATGACGCCTGTCAAAACTTCAGCCATTTATGTTTACGCATTTACAAGTTACAGCACTGAGAA
>NC_046661.1:116224839-116227862 GCF_010883055.1 Belonocnema kinseyi | reverse complement strand
TCATTGGAACGTGTGGGCAATATCGTGCATTCAGTTTTGGGCATGAAGAAGCTCTGCGCGCGATGGGTGCTGCGTTTGCTCACAGTGGACCAAAAACGAATTTGCGTGACAACTTCCCAGCATAATTTGGCATTATTTTCGCGTAAGCCGACCGAGTTTTTGCACCGATTCATAACCATGGATGAAACCTGGATCCACTACTACACTCCTGAGTCAACGCAACAGGCAAAACAGTGGGTTCCACCGGGCCAAAGTGCTCCGAAGCGTTCAAAAACGCAACAATGGGTCGGAAAGGTTATGGCCTCCGTATTTTGGGATGCACATGGCATAATATTCATGGACTATCTTGAAAAAGGTAAAACCATAACCGGAGCATACTATTCATCATTATTGGACCGATTGAAAATCGAAATCGCCGAAAAACGACCGCATTTGAAGAAGAAAAAACCGCTTTATCATCACAACAATGCACCTGTTCATTCATGCTTAGTTGCACAAGCAAAATTGCATGAAATCGGCTTCGAATTGGTTCCTTAGCCACCGTATTCACCAGACCTGGCCCCCAACGACTATTACTTATTCCCTAACCTGAAGAAATGGCTCACCGGTAAGCGTTTTTACTCAAATGAGGAGCTCATAGCTGAAACTGAGGCGTATTTTGGAGACCTTCCGATCGAGTACTTTTCGGACGGTATCAAAAAGTTAGAAAATCGTTGGACTCGCTATATCGACCTAAAAGGAGAGTATGTTGAAAAATAAAACCGACTTTGGCCAAAAAAACGTCTCCGTGTTTCATTTTTCAGGAACTTATCAGACTGCCTAGTAAGTCAAAAGAATAAAAAAATGCTCACTTTTTGGTTCAAATCTGAAAATATTAATTCTTCTTCATTCTTCTCTTCTTACCAGGTGTACAAAAGAAAATTTCTCTGCAAAGTACCCTGCACAGGAACCCGTACAGAAGTATTAAGGGGTTTCGTTGACAATGCAGGTTCCTTTCCAGGATCATATGCAGGTTCCTTCGCCAAATTCTTGCACAGGAACCGTGAAGATTACCTATATAGGTTTGTATATAGGAACATGTGCAGGATCCTTTGCTGGCCCTGGCAGACCGAAGGAACTAAAAGGAGCGTCTACTGTCCCCCTTCGGTCCTTTCTTCAAAAATTAAAAAAAAAACAGCAAGATCAACTTTTAAATGGTTGAAATTCGGATTCTACATTAAAATTTCCTTTGGAAACTCATAGAGTAATCACAATACTTTTTTTGCAGCGTTAAAAATTAAAAAAAATGTCAATTAATTCTTCAGAAGTTGACTTCAAGCGCATCTATAATAGCTCAAGTAGTATGTTGCGCGCGAAGTTTACAAGTAAAATTCTCTCTCACTTGCATCGCAGCGTTGTTGTCAGAGGTTTCCACTGCGTGGCGCAAGCATCCATACAAAATTCTTAAAGTTACCGAAGGAACGCTTATTAACGAGGGTTAATCCACGGGAGGGGGGAGAATTCCATGAGTGGGGAGAGCCGCCATCTTACGATGTGCCATTTGATTATGCGTCCCTTGTTTCCTATATCCATGATTAACTGCTACTCATGGACGTAGGAGACACGGGACTAGGCATGCCATCCTAACTTGGGCGAGCGGGGTTGAATCCACTGGAGGGGGGAGGGTTCCATGAGTGGGGAAAGCCGCCATCTTACGATGTGCCATTTGATTATGCGTCCCTTGTTTCCTATGTCCATGATTAACTGCTGCTCATGGACGTAGGAAACACGGGACTAGGCATGTTTATATTTTCATGTACAGTTTGTCGGCAAAAATGCTCGTGCGCATAATCAAGTGGCACATCGTAAGATGGCGGCTCTCCCTATTCATGGAATTCTCCCCCCTCCTGTGGATTCAACCCCGCTCGCCCGAGTTAGGATGGCATGCCCAGTCCCGTGTTTCCTATGTCCATGCTTCTACTAAAAGAAGTTGCACTTAAAGCCGCCTTCGCCCATTTAAGTGACAGGTATTTAATTTTTTAAGTTTTTAACGCTGCAAGAAAAAGTATTGCGATTACTCCGTGAGTTTCTAATGCAAATTTTAACGTAGAATCTGAAATTCAACCATTTTAAAGTTGATCTTGCTGTTTTTTTTAGTTTTTTAAGAAGGAACCGGAGGGGGGCTCAGTAGGGTCTTTAAGGGTACTTTGTAAAGGCTCTTTTCGGTTCCTTCGGTCCATCAGGGTGATCTTATAAAAAACTTACAAAATCGCACAATCTAAGGTTATCTTAGATAATTCTCACCGGAATGGGACATTTTACAACATAACCAGTTGGATCTTGTAGAAAACATACAAATGCACACACTTTAAAGTTATGTTAGGAAATTCAAGCCAGATTGAGTGTTATTTCCCAATAAAAACAGTTAGATCTTTTAGGAAACTTAGAAATGTCTATATTTTAAGTATTGCGATTACTCCGTGAGTTTCTAATGGAAATTTTAACGTAGAATCCGAGTATCAACAATTTAAAAGTTTATTTTTAGGGAATCTATTATATCATCAGAGATGGTAACCTTACCGACAGTATATCAACCCTTCAATCCTGGCGAACCGAATGGAGCCTCTGCAAAGTACCTGTAAAGACCCCATTGGGTTCCCATTCGATTCCTTTTTAAAAAAGCTAAAAAAACAGCAAAATCAACTTTTAAATTGTTGAAATTCGGATTCGACGTTAAAATCTGCATTAGAAACTCATGGAGTAATCACATTAGTTTTTCTTGCTGCGTTAAAAACTTTAAAAAAATAAAATACCTGTCATTTACATGGGCCGAGGCCGCCTCAAGTGTACCTTCTGTTAGTAACTATGGACATAGGAAACACGGGACTAGGCATGCCATCCTAACATGGGCGAGCGGGGTTGAATCCACGCGAGGGGGGAGAATTCCATGAGTGGGGGGGCGCCATCTTACGATGTGCCATTCGATTATGCGCACGAGCATTTTTGCCGACAAACTGTGCATGAAAATATAAACATGTGGGCGC
>NC_046661.1:116202588-116224829 GCF_010883055.1 Belonocnema kinseyi | reverse complement strand
TGCATCATCCCCACAATGGCATGTCTAGTCCCTTGTTTCCTATGTCCATGGTTAGTAATAGTTGATAAGCGTTCCGTGAGTAACCTAAAGAATGTTGCATGGATGCTAGCGCCACGCAGTGGAAACCTCAGACAACAAGGCTGCAATGCAAGTGAGAGAGAATTTTATTTTTAAACTTCGTGCGCAACATACTACTTGAGCTATTATGGGTGCGCTTGAAGTCACCTTCAGCAGAAGCCAATATCATTTTTTTACATTTTTAACGCTGCAAAAAAAAGTATTGCGATTACTCCGTGAGTTTCGAATAGAAAATTTAACGTAAAATCCGAATTTCAACAGTTTAAAAGTTGATCTTGCTGTTTTATTGAGTGTTTTAAAAAGGAACCGAATGGGGTCTTTGCGGGTACTTTGTAGATGCTCCCATTCGGTTCCTTCGGTCCGCCAGGGAAACCATGAAGGCAGAAAATCTACACAATATCGATCAAGTTAAGAATCTTCAATAACAGAAAATGCTTAAAGTCATAATCAGAGTAGATGGAAAATAATATTTTCAAATTAAAATTATTTCCTGAAAAAAAGATCCTACTCCATCTTCACTCCATTGGGAATCGAACCACAAAACTTCTGAAATAACTTTCAGGAAATAATTTTGATATAAAAGTTGATTTTACTATTTTTTTTTTAGTTTTTTAAGAAGAAACAGAAGGAGGACTCAGTGGGCTCTTCACGGGTACTTTGTAGAGGTTTCGGTTTCTTCGGGCCGCCAGGGCTGATGAGAATGTGATATAAAATTTCAATACTATATTTGTAATTTCGTTTCACATCCGTATGAACTCTAGTGAAGATTTACTTAACACAAAAAAGTAATAAAAGTTTGCAACACGGTGAATTAAAAATAATTATTGAACTTACCTTCTCGGATTATAAGCGAATATTCTTTTTCAAAGAATTCGCGATTAGACAATAGTTTGATGAAAAACCAAAATTAATTAAATAAGATTCGTAAATAATAAAAGAAACCCTCATCAAGTCTTTTTCAAAAAGGGCATACAATTATAAAATATAAATAAAAATTACAAATTAGATTACAAAGAAACCTTGGACAAACATTAATAAAAATAAAATTTACTTTAATCTATTTTTGCATACTATAAATTTAATAGTAAATCAAAATGAATAAAACCAAATTAGTTTATAGTGAATAGTTTATAATTTAATTGGACTATTTAGTACTCAAAACGAAATTTTAATTTAAAAAACGGAAGATAGATTTTTTCTAATTAAAATAATGTCTTCTGTCTCACATCTCTATTCCTATTAATATAATATAATGCAGAACTAAAAAAAAAAAAAAAAAACGAAATATAAAACTATTAAGAAACAGAGAAGACGAACATAGTATACGAAATATTTATATTTATGAAATTAGTCTTTCTATACAATTGCTCGCGCGCATTCGCATACTCTCAACTCCTTTTGAAATCATAAGCATGTTGCTAGTGTAAATACAGTCCATGACTTTGTCTAAACGATAGAGCATTTCGAGTGAACTTGCCTTTTTTCTCGAAAATAAATGTGACAGAATACAATATATCGCGTTTACAATAAATAATGTGACAAATATATATGTTGGTGCGAATTTTCTTGTCGCGAGTACATAATACGGATTAACGTCTGAGTATATGTACATGACAATAAAATAATAAAATAATAAACATTTTGATAAACTTGTATACAATTTAGGTTCACGAATCGTTTCTTTTTTGTCGTTCCTTTTAAAACTAAGGCACGCTCTACGCTCTCACTTTTTTTTAGTTAAAATTTTCTCTTCTTCCTCATCATTGTATAAATAAATGTATAGAGCGCCACCACGGACTCCAGGAATCTTAAAAATTAACCGACGTACTACAATTTTATAATAATTAATAATGTCCTAGGTAATATCCTTTCTGTACATAATCCTATGTCTTTCTTAATAATTTCCTCTAAAAAAATGGATAGTCGTTATCATTTTATAATGATAATAATGAGAGTAATGTTAATAGGAAGTAATAACAAGATAATGCATGTAAAATCAGATGTACGGACATGAAAAACGGACTCGTCTATCTCTCTAAACAAAAAAAGGAAGAGCGGAAAAGTACGCAGATTAAAGATTTGTCTGAAGAATTTGAAAATAGCGCCGCGTACGATTGGAAGGTCGAAGACTTTAAACCGGAATTAATAGGTGTGCTGTTGCCTCATTAAAACCTTTGTTAAATACACTTCTTTTTCGTCTAGTATCTGAGAAATCTCGTTAGAGTGGTTCACTCCAGATATATATTTATGTAACAGTAGGATAAAAACGTTCGTTTTGCACAACGTACGCCATATTGCATTTCACCTCCAACGTTCCCCAATGTGTAATACTACTTCGTGAATTAATTATTAATAATAATGAGTTCTATATACTGACGGCGACATCTTATGAATTCGTATTTACAAATTTACCAGCCAGCCGGACTTCAGAGAATCCGTAGCTACTACGTTTATGGATAAAAAAATACTAATATATCGCATTGTCGTTGCACGGGCAGTGATCGAATTGAGTTTTTCTCCAATGATAAGGCACCGACTTTTGGGATCCTGAGATTCAACCCGCATGCTTCGACAGGTTCAGAGGCATATCTAAAACAAATTTATATATAATTATTTTCTTATTTTATATAACTAATTACAGGAATCATTGTAAGGGTGGGATTAAATTTCTCTATGATGATAAAAGCATTAAGTAATAATGAAACTAATACTTCTTCTTAACCTCAAGCCAACGAAGTAGGAGGAGTGGGGTATGGTGCCGGGCTTTGAATGAAATATCCTGTAAATTTTAATAGAAATTTGATTTTTATGACTGTGTTTTTTGGTGACAAGCTCACATGATCCGGTTACATATGTCACTGCTTCAAACCGTTTCTTAACTACGTCATTATTTGATATTTAATTAATACGGTGGTCTTGAATTTTGTTCAGCGTACTCCATACCATGGGGCATGGTGTCCCTCATATTACTGCTGATTTATTTTAATAATATTAACATTGTAGAATAAAAGGTGTACAATATAATAATTCTTGAGTGTATATTGCATAGAAAAAACGACCTGAGATATATTCCGGGAGCTAGCGATCATTTAGAGTTAGTCATTTCACAAAATCTGAAAATTGTTTGTAAGCTTTATTTGGTATCACTAGTAAGTTAATGGACCTTCAGCTGGCACAGTTCCGGGGGTTTAGCTGCGGCAGCCTTCCCCGTACGTAAAATTATAATAAAAAAAAACTAATACCGCAAAAGTTGAAACTTTGTTAACATGTTTTTTATGCTATAAAAAATTTAAAAAACGTATCCAGCCGAATTTAGAGTGGGGGATTATGCCCCAGCTTTTCACGTAAAGATATGAAAAATATACGCTGGGTAAACTGATAACGCAAAAGTTGAAATTTGGCAAACTAATAGTTAAGTGAATATCTTAAACGAAAAAAATATCCAGCTTTATATTTTGTGACAAAAAGTGTCCAGCTGTTGCAGTCAAAGCAACAGCATCTTTCACTGCACCAGCTGGGCACTTTCGCCCCACTAAATACAAAGCTGAACGTTTTTTTCGGTTAAGGGGAGATTCTGGTCATAATTTTTCAAAAAATCGAAAAATTTTTTTCTTCATATTTTGGTAGTAAATACTTCTAGAAATAGTGTAGAATTAATTTTAAAGGTCCACAAGATCGAGAACAATGATAAAAGAGACCGAAGCAGCTACTGCGCTCGAGCTGTCTTTCACGATAGAAAACTTTAAACTCGATTTTTTCGAAACTACATTTTTTGACACTTTCGACAAATTTATTTGGAGAGTAATGAACCGATTGACTTGAAATTTGGACAGCTCATTCTTCAAGTGTGTCTATCGCGTGAACTACGATCATGAACAAATATTGTTATTTAACAAAGTTATTGAACAATATAACTTGCAAAAATGAGGCAAAAAATTCAAAAGTCCGCCATTTCTTTAAAATTCTTATTGTAGTTCACACGATAACCAAAAATATACAGATTATAAGTCTTTTTTATTTTTTTAATTCGGGTCAAACGTTCCCAAAATATTTGAGAGAAAGCTGGAAAGGAGGACAGTTTTGAAACAGCCACTTTGTAAACAAAAAGAAAGCAAAACATTTTTTTATTAGTTCAACCTATATACTTTACACTATACAAAATTTGGAAGGAACATATTATTTTTACTATTAAATCAAATTCTTTGAAAAATACAAAAATAAAGACACGGATGACCAGGATCTCCCCTTAAGTTACTCACTTAACTATTAGTTTACCAAATTTCAGCTTTTGCCTTATCAGATTACCCAGCGTACATTTTTCACATCTTTACTTGAAAAGCTGAGGCATAATCCCCCACTGTAAATTCGGCTGGATACGTTTTTTCACTTCTTTATAACATAAACATGTTAAAAAATTTCAGCTTTTGCGGTATTAGTTTTTTAAAATGATTGTTTCACGTGTTGGGTGGCTTCCATAGCTACATCCCCTGGAAGTGCGTCAGCTGGAGGTCCATTCACTTTCTAGTGATACGAAATAAAGCATACAAAAAATTTTCAGCTTTTGTAGTTTTGGTCACTAAAAAAGGTCGCTGGCTCCCGAGCTAATATGATCAACACTTCTTGAAAATTCTATTCAGTGTGTAAAATATCTGCAATTGCCTTTGACAGATATCTTATTTACCGACAGGTACGAAACACGCGAAAATTCAAAACAGGCATTTGATCAATATTATTCGAAATAATATTGATTGATTTATTGTTCAACCCACGGAATTAGGATTTTTTCAAAGCTATACTAAGGATCGATATTTCGTAAAAAAAATATTGAAACCATGGCTTTTGATGTATTTTCATCTGTAGAAATCAATTCTGAGTTCAAATTAATCGTATCATTTTTCATTTTTTTAACTCCAAAAAACCATGATAAACCCGTAAAAATTGATCTTAATTTTGTTGTATATACCTAAAAAAATGATGCGGGAGGCTATTTTTAATTGCGAATTCGGATTCAGCGTCGAAAAATACATAAGAAAAAGTTGGTCTGGTCAAAAGTGCAGGCATTTCACGCTTCGTCTAAAGGTAAATTTATTTAGAATTTAGTACAAAAAAGTGATTAAAAATGTAATGAAAATCAATTTCATTAAAACTAGTTAAAAAATTTTTTTAAATTATAAATTGAAATTTTTTAAAAGTTTTAAAACTATTGGCTGGTACATTAGAGATCGATGTACAGTTATCAACCCATGACTTGAGACGAAGTTTCTTGCATATGAATATGCCTTTATGTTTACAACTTTGCTACATATCCTGCAAATGATATTTATCAAGTCATTATAACTATTTTAATTGCGGTAATATTTTTTATTTTAGAACATCAACTTAGATATCATTTAGAGCTTATCTATCGTCTTGGGTTCCTTTTCAACATGTTGGGTACTTTCATCAACCCTGAAATTAAAAGATTCTTTTTTTTCATATGAATAAAAAACTTCACAAAGTTTCTTCAATAATTTGATACTTAATACCTCTAACGGTAAATAGAATTTTATTCGAAAGCAACACTTTGTGAGCCTGCAACACTGCCTGAAAAATTAGCGTTGCATAGCTCCTTACCGAACGGTGCCAGCTAGTGACATGAAATTAGTTTTAAAAGCGCCACACTGACTCATAAATAGTTCCACAAATGGTCACTGAATAACGCATAAACCGTTCTCCAACCGTACTGTTAGGAAAACTAATGACACCAGATGGACTCTCTCTGACCGAACCTTATTTAAAATTTCGCGCCATATGACATTACAAATCACAGTCCAAGTCAGTGGTGTCAGAACGCGGATATCTCCAGCATACGCAGTAGTGATTCTATGTATTTTTAAAATGACAGAGGACCTTACATAACCTAAAAATACACAGGAATAATCACTGCGCATGCCAGATATCCGCGTTCTCGCGCCACTGGTCCAAATAGATGACAGCCACGCCAATCGTATGATAGTCAATATTAAAAAACATTCATACAAACTTCATGGGACTAGTGGTGCCGTTCGATACGATACTGTCTCCTGCTTGGGACGGGATCGTGTTTCCGACACCCGTTTTCGGTTTTCTCTCGGCTCGACTTTGGCTCGGGAAGATCGGCTCGGGTTCGTGTCGGGTTTTCGATACTCCTTCGCCAGATGTGTCTGTGACGTAGCGACTAGCGGTGCACAGTAAGGTCAAATAAAAAATGTGGCTCAAAATGATATATAGAACGCAATAATTCACCGATTTTAAATTAGATATTTTTGTAAAATTTTGGACTAAATTTTCTAGAAAAAGTTGAGAGTGGATTTGTTTTTTTTGTTTGTTCATTTAATTTTTATTTTAATGCAGATAGCGAAAGGTTTTGCATTTTTGCATTTCATGTTTTATTCCCGTAGACAATATTGTTTTGATACTTCAAAGCACTTTGATTCAATGCAAATAGCGATATAAGACAAAAGAAGATAATGTTAGCTTGCAAAAGTAATTGTTATTTAGCGGATTTTAATAACAAATAATCCACATTTAAAATATTTGATGTTAAAGTATACTACTGGTCTTAAATTGCTTGCTTTTATTGTTAGCATGATACGTGGCCATTAAAATTCAAGATTAAATGTTATTGATCACTTCTATAAACTAATTCTACAAACAAATGTACACCACAGATATTAATAGGCAGAAAAAATCGTTTTTTCTTCTACTTATATTGTAATGATATTACAGATTATATTTTCCGTGAAAATTATACTATTCCTTGATATTTGTTTATTTGATAAGCTAAATATATGAAAAAATTCACATTTTAGGAGTTTGAAGAAAAACGAAATCGATTTTTCTTCTAATTTTATTGCAATTGTATTTCCAATTATGTTTTCTGAAACAATTTTGTCATGATTTAATATTTGTTCATTTTTATGAACAAATACACATTTTAAGAGTTATCAAGCTAACACAGAAACAAATACATATATGGTTTTTTCATCTGACCTTGCTCAAATTTTATTAAAAAACGTTGCTATGCATTAATATTTGTTCACTTTAAGAACAAATTATATAAACAAATGCACATTTTATACTTTTTCAAGCAAAAGTAAATTGTTTTTTTTCTTCTGACCTTGCTGAAATTATATTTCGAATAATAATAATTTTTATATTTTATTAACAAATTACACATAAACAAAAGCACATTTTCGGCGTTTAAAGCAAGAATAAATCGTTTTTCCATTTGACCTTGCCCAAATATTATTAACAAATTTAGTTATGCATTAACATTCGTTAATTTTACATGCAAATTATATAAACAAATGCACATTTTGTGCTTTTTCAAGCAAAAAAATCTACTTTTCATCTGACCTTCCTCAAATTATATTTAAAAATATAGCTATGCATTAACATTTGTTAATTTTACGAACAAATTATATAAGCTAATGCACATTTTGTACTTTTTCAAGCAAAATAAATGTTTTTTTTTCATTTGACCTTGCTCAAATTATACATAAATGTAGCTATGAATGAAAAAAGGAACAAATCATAAAAACAAATGCAATTTTTATGCTTTTTCAAGCAAAAATAAATCGCTTTTTCTTCTTACCTTGCTGCAATTATATTTCAAATAACGTTTAATGAAAAAATTTTGCTATGCATTCATATTTTTTTATTTTATGAACCAATTATACATAAGCAAATGCACATTTTAGCCATTTTTATGCAAAAATAAAACAATAAAAAAATGTGTATGAATAGAACATTGGAAATTCATATTTTTTATATCAAATTCTGGAGTTTAGTTGAAAGAAGTCGGTTTGAAAGTTGAACTGTGTTGTTGAAAACTCGCTTTTTTCAATAAAAAAAAATAATTTCCCTGTGAATCAAAGTATCATTTGTTGACGAAAATTCATTTTTTTTTGTAGAAAACGAAGATAAGAGAACAATCATCAATTAATTATTCTCTCACAAATAATTCTTGTTTATAATACTAATATTGATAAAAAATGTAACTATTTTGTTGAAACCTTTTTTATTTGAGGTAGAAATTTCTTTTATAACTGAACATTTAAGTATTTACGAAAAAAGTTTTATTGTTTGATCATTAATGTTTTCAAATGAAAAGCTATCTGCAGGGTTCTACTTGAAAATTGATCTATTTCGGTTTAAAATATAACTACATAATTGATTGAACATTTACTTTTCTGTTTGAAAATTGAAACTATTGTGTTTTTGGTATATACAACTTATTGAACTTTTTGATTTTCGAATAAATATTCGTTACGTATTTAACTATATTTTTGATAATTCATATCTTTTGTTAAAAATATATCTTTTTATGTAAAATGAAGTGTCTTTGTTGAAAATTCAATTTCTTGTTTCAAACTTGAAGTGTGTTGCAAGTTCATTTTATTTTTTAAAAAAGTAAGTATTACTTCAAAAAAAAAACATCCCTGTTGGTTAAAAATTTATTTTATAATTAAAATTTTAATTATTGCATTGCAAGGTTCATAATTTTATTTGAAAAGTAATTTTTTTAATTCAAAATTAAAATTTTGTTGGATGTACGTTTTTTTCAAGTAAAAAATTAAATTTTTAACTGAAAAAGTCACTGTTTCATTTCTGGTAGTAAATTTATCTTCTTAATTAAAAAATTTACCTCTTTGTCTAAAAATGGTTCAAATTTCAATTGATTGGTTGAGGGACTTAATTATTTTGTTGAAAACTCTATTTTTAGATTAAAAAGTAATTTTCTTAAGTAAGAATTTAACCATTCCATTTTTTATTGAAAATTCAACTATTGAAGTTTTTATTGAGAATTTATCGTACATATTTGGTTTGTAAATGGTACTTTTAGACCGACAAGTATTCATACACATGAAAATTAAAACTCACGTTTAAATGAACCAAGTTTTCTAACCGTTAAATAACTATCTAACTCTGTTTCCGACCCAGTTACCAGTGACTTTGAGTAACGCTCGCACTAGCAGTCTAAATATTTACCGACAGTAGTGTATAAGTACGGTACCCTCAAACTTTTCGAACTACCAGATATCGCGATGTAATTTTAATAATGTAATTTTTTTTCAAATTGATTGAAAAAAATTTTCAACTTATAGCTTACTTTTTCAGGAAAAACTTTCGGTACAATTCTGCTTTTTTATAAATTCAAAATTAAACTTTCCTATGGCTGAAACCCTAAAAACCATTTTTTAAAGAAAAAATTTGTATAAAAATACTGTACTTGATGATTATTTAATTATTTTCAAAATTAAAAACAGTGAAGTTATAGAGAATATATTCCTCGAAAAAGATCCTAAAGTAAAATAGACTTTTATGCAACATAAATAACCAGAAAAAACTATAAAATTACGCACTATTATATTTGAAATATATTTAAAAACTTAAATGCCTACTCTGTATTTTTAACTATTAACTTTTTTTTCAAAGATTACTTGAAAGAAAAAACTAAGTTTTGCAAGTGTTCTTATGTAAAATTTGAATAATAACCTCTGAATGGTCTTTCCTAACCGTTTACGCTACTCTCAAAGTTTGACATGAACTTTTTTTAATTGATTCGATTTTTTCAACCTATCAGATACGAGGATCAAGCTCAAGGGAAGATCGATATTTGATGTAAAAGTATAATGACTTAATTAAGAAACTAATAAAAAATAAGGAAATTTGTGGTTAATTCTGATCCAATCTATTAAGATTTTCCTTTTCCTTTGCAGAACAATCATTTTCTTACTAAAGATATAGATTATATTACAATTGATTAAAATTTGATTAACATCCGTCGAAATATTTTTTTTTCAGGTACACTACCAGTCAACAGTTTGGGTTTACCTCTTTTTGATGATTGATTCAGTTCTTTTAATTTTAATTATGTCAGAGCTAAAATTTTTCCCTTTAAAACATTAAATGTTCTTGAAATGCTGCATAAAATAAGCCCAAGATTAAGCCTATTTGTATATTTTTCAAGAAGATAATGCAAAAATTGTGTGAATTTCCATTTTTTCTTAAATTTTCAATAACTTATGTAATAATGAATATTTTTTAATGTTCCTCGACTTATTCTAAAGCTATTTTTCCAAAGCATCGTAAAAGTTTATTAACATAGAACAACTTCAAGTTCTTGCACAGTGATAGGATTTATTTTTTTGTTGACTGCGATAGGAATTTTTAAAAAAGATTTCCGCTCATAAGCTTTTGCGATACTGCGGAAAACTAGCTTTAAAATGAGCCCAATAACATAAAAAATATTTATTATTAAGGAAGTTATTGAAAATTTAAGAAAAAATTGAAATATATGGTACACTATTGTTGCAATATTTACTTAAAAAATGAACGATTTAGCATCATCCTGGGCTTATTTTATATGAAATTTTTCGACCATTGACTTATTTAGAGTGCAATTTTTTAGCTACGACATAATTAAAATTAAAAAAAACTGAATCAATCATCGAAAAAGAGGTGAACCCAAACTTTTGACCGATAGTGTATATCAATTTTTCATACCTTTTGAATCATCCATAAATTACGTTACCAATTTTGGGCAGTTTTTACTCTCCTCTCCTCCTCCTTGACAACCGTCAATCCCCCCACCTCCCTCCATAAAGTAAAGTAGCTTTGAGATAAAAACAAATTTTACGTTTTATACTAATTTGTGTGTGTGTGTGTTTATAGCGAGTCAAGTTGTCAATATACGTATATTCTGCCGTCCCAACACGAAAAGTAGTTACTACACATTTCATCAAAAAGGAGTTGCGGAATTCATTGTGTTTCTAACCCTTAAACGGTACACTCCAACCTAGCATAAGTAAACGGTAAACTGATGCGAATTGGTTTGTTTGCAATGCTAATATTAATTATTTAATATATTGAAAATACAATAAAAAACTAGCATATATGACACATATTTGTCAATTTAAAAATACAACGAATCTTCGCGAACTTTTCTAGATCCCTTGCCGGTGAAGCCAGATCATGGCAACTAACGGGAGGTTACTCGAGGATTCTTGGGAAGGAATCCCTCCCTAACTACCTGTTTCCGGTGCTAAGAAAGTAGCCATCGACGGTTTGTTTTCCCTTTCCCAGCAATCCAAATCACGCGACCGTGGTGGGGATTTTTACGAAACATGCGAAATCAAGCGCCACAAGTCCCTGTTTTTTGATAAAGACAATTCCGCAGCCCTTCCTGTGGACGATAACGATTTTATGAAAACAAGTGACCACATCATTAAAACCAATGATAAAAGCCCATACACATGCATCCGTTATAGCGACAAACTCTGAGCGAGCCGGGGAGGATCTGAATCCCATGACCTACGGTAATGCTTTCACTCTTACCTACAAAGAAACTATGCTAAATGTAGATAGTCAGGGCTTTCGAAAATTATGTGTAACGGCCAGATCGTACAAAAAAGAGAATAGAATTCTTGAAGATTCTCAAACTTTAATAAATAAAGGTCTATTTGCTTTTGTCTCAGCTAACTTCGTAACCAGTCAAGGTGTCGCAAAGAGCGTCCCCATTGAACTGTCAGAAACAGAAATTCAAGACTCTAGAGATCCTTTGCTACTTGAGAGACACGACCTCCGCGACGAATGTTCGTCGTCTCAATCGGAAGTTTACGGATAAAGAGACTGGCGCTAAACCAACTACCCCATCCACCTCAATCAAGATCATTTTTGAGGGCACAACCCTACCTGATAAGGTTGCAATCTTCAAGTCCGCATCATTAGTTCAGATTTATAAACCACAAGTGAAAATGTGTCTCAAGTGTCTCAGGTACGGACACATTAGCACTAACTGTCGTGCATCTGCTCGGTGCAAACAGTGTAGTGGTTAAAACACCCACAGTGAACGGGAATCCGGTCCAAACGTGGATAGTGCCTCCAAATGCTCCAATTGCAACGGAAATCATTTTACAACCTCACAAAATTGTCCGGAATTGTTGTTCCTAAATCAATTTCGAACCTATGCTGACAAACACGGAGTTTCATTTGCTGAAGCAAAGGAGGTTATCAGGCCCAAAAAACAGTCCACAAATGGGCCTGTTTCTCGTAAATCCCCTTCATTCGTAAGCTTCTCCGACAATCCTGATTTGAACGAGGTTCCCGCTACCTCATTGCTGGATCACGCTTACACCACCCCAACTCGATCGTATTCCGAAATTATAGGTTCACAACCTAAACCCCTTATGAAAGCGAAGCCAAACAAGCCTCCACAAACATCGCAATCCAATCAGTCAGCTCCTAACTTCTTCTCCTTTCACAATAACGGAAGAACTCCGAGCTCCTTGTCAAATCGTTTTGCCTTGCACCCCCCAGCTTCTCAATTTACTAATAAGCCCACAACCGACGCTGCATTCATAATCAGCAACCTAATCGAGGATTTTAGGCGTGTCTCCATTATAACATCTGATATCTCCACAAATGTATAGGAAAGAGATCATTTTCTTTACGCATCTCGAATAAAGTTAAATCCCTATCTAATTCTTTACTTGCATCCCAAAATAGAACCGGTTAAGCGGAGCAATCTGGCTATGTGAATCTAAATAAAAAGTAAGAGCTAGGTATATCAAAATGACTCAAATAAGTAAATCAAGAATTTTTTGTGGAATTGTCGCGGGTAATTAAAAAAGAAGGGAGACCTTCAAAATATCTCCGACGAGTATGTCATACTTTTACTTTGCGAAACATACCTGACAAAAACTTTTCACTAATACTTTTCAATTTAATCAGAGATGACAGATTATCGAATAGAAGCGGTGGCATCGCCATAGCCGTTAGAAGAGAAATCAATTTCTCCAGAATCTCTACGATAATTAACTCAAAAGTAGTCTAGAAACCCTAGCTGTTTCTATCAAATCTTCTGAGGGAGAGCTCTTGATCGTTTCGGTTTACAGAGTTCCCTCCTCGGACAAATAAATTCTATCCAATGCTTGGCCAATGCTGTTCAATTCCATTTCAGCCATCAATTCTGATTTGGTCGTCATTGGAGGTGACTTTAACAGCCATCGTCTCTTACGGGGCAGTTTTCGCAACTGCTCTAATAGTTTAGAGCATTGCTCCTCATTAGAACAAACCGACTTCATGTGCCTTAGCAATGGCAAAGACACGTTTGCCATCCGCCCAGGCCAACCCCCTTCAGTCCTAGACCTCTCATGTGTAACTCCAAATTTATTTACTAACTGTTCCTGAAATGTTTGAGAGGATGTAATGGAAAGTGACCACTTCCCAGTTGTGACAAGCCTCGGAGTGCCCATTCCCATTCCACCCTTCTTCTCACACAAATATAAACTTCTTCTGCCTGTCCACCTTCCCCTCCTGTTATACATGCTGACAGAAACTTAAACCGCCGAAATAATAAACGTTTTGTGCCAGCGCCGTGATAAAACGAAATATGCGACCAAGCTATCGCAAAAAGAAATCGAACCGCCAGAGTTTTCAGGCGTGGCAAATCTTATCCTATTTATTTAGAAATGAAAGACAAAATGCGTATACAGTATATTGAGTAAAAGCCAAATGCTTCTTTAACCATGCACGAAGAAATTCCTTTAGGAAATTCTGTCATTCATTGGATAGAACGACTCCTATATCGTGAGCCTGGAGAGCCGTAAAATGTTTTAAAACTATATTTACTCAACCGATCGTGGCCTCGTATTTGGCAGGCAGAGAGGTTATAGCCATAACGTAAACTATAATATCTTACGACATCTCCCCGAAGCTGCATGATCGACCGATCTCGAAATCTACAATAATAAACTCAGCTCCGGGCTATCCCCTCTTCGGGGAATAACTTCCTGGTCATTTTCATTCGAAAATCGACTCCTAATAAATTTCGGCCCATTTCACTCGCGCCTTGTCGCTCTAAGACTATGTGACGAGTGGGTCATGTGACCAGATTCGTACCATACCAACATTTCATCTATTTTCTAACTTATTTTCACACGAAGTGCCACATCGAGTTCAAAATTTAGAATACTAAATAAGAAGCAATAAGAAAGGTGGGTCTGGCCCTAAATTTGTATAATTATCAAAAAAGTTTTTTTTGTAAATATTTTTTGCTTTTGCATAATTAATAATTATTCGAATTTAGAACCAGATCTACTTTTATTAGTGCTTCTTATTTATTATCCCAAAATTTCAATTTTATGCGGCGCTTCTTGTGAAAATAATATAGGAAATAATAAGTGTCAGTAAGGTAGGAATCTGGTCACGTCACCCACTCGTCAAATGGCCTTAAACTTGTGGAAAAACTTGTAAACAAATATATTTATCTGGCATCTAGAACACAACTTCATTTTATCCCCTTCACAATTCGGTTTCAGAGAGGGAAGATTTTGCGCTGATAATTTGGCTATACTGACAACAGATGTCTGAAAAGGCTTCTACGTGACGGCCGGCCTTTTTCTGGATTTAAAGGAAGCCTTCCCGAACATAGAAGTATATTTTTTCCAAATGAATGGCGAACTAGTAAGTCTAAAAACTAGCACAGTGAGCCTGCTACAGGGAAGTATACTCAGTCCAATTCTCTTTCCAATGAATACAAGAAAAATGTATTCTCTCATCCCTAATGACTGCATTATAATTGAATTTGCAGACGATATAGCTGTAATTATGAAATTCCCAGAAATAATATTAGATTAACAATTTTCCTTTGACGCCCACTTTGCTTATCTGACCGAAAAATACCGTAAAAATTAGTCGATCAGACCTTAAGGCGTGAAGAAAGATATAGAAAAATGCTTCGGACCCACTTTTCAGGACCAAAATGTGGCTACGTCGAGAGTGGAATAAAATACTATATGCAACACGGGATGAAACTTCCTCGGGCAGAAAACGCACCCTCGGGAAAAATCTGCTCCTTTCGCCCCTTGTTGCATAATGTACTATTAGACCTCTCACGGGCGTCTGGTGAAGACCTGATCCATGTGTTCCTGTAAGAATATATGATGATTTCATCAGAAGCTATATAGATTACGGTTCTCACATCTTTTCGTTTAAACATTATCTTTTTTTGTTTTGAAAACTAGCAAAAGCTCGCAATCAGGCTTTAAGACTAGCTATAGGTTATAGAAAAAGCACCCCGATTAACATCATGCTAGCAGAAACTTGTGAATCTCCTCTAAAGAAACACTTCTGTTTTTAGGCAAAAATATTCGTTCTTAGATCATTTCCTATTCTTAACCACCCCCTACCGGGCAGCCTGGAGAAACTTTGGAACTCTACAAATCGAAAAAACAGATATCATATCAGAGACATCTTTGTTCTCTCATGAGCTTTCGACAGAATTGCCAATTTCAAACATACTGATCGTTTAAATAAGGATAGCTCAGATCCTGGGGCTCTTATACAAGACTTCACAGATCACAAATATCAGGGCTTTGTTTATTTTTACACACACGTTTCATCACCAAATCGTTTATATTTTCAGGCCTCCAGTTCATGCACCAGAACGGCCGGATGTTCCGAAATTTTTTAGTTCACACCAAAGGCGTTCGGTTCATTTCCAAAGCTGTGAAACACATGAACGGAAATGACCGGAACACCAATTACAGAGTACCTTTGACTAGAAGGTACTTTTTCGTCTTGACGAAGGTGCTCTGTGATTGGCGTTCCGGTAATTCCGGGTTACGGTCATTCTGGTTCATGTGTTTCACAACTTTGGAAATGAACGGCTCAATTCGTCGCTAGAAGGACACTATTTCCGCGGAATGTTTCTGATTGGTCAACGCCTCATTCCGGCCATTCCGAGATCCGGCCGTTCTGGTACATGGACTGGAGGCCTCATACTTCTTAAGCGGAATTAAGAGCGTGGCCGAATAATATCAAATCTTGCATCATTTTTGAAATCAGAAATAGACTGTCGATTCTGGCCAAGCTCAATCACACAGTAATAATAGTTTGGATCCCAAGACACTAGGATTTCGAGGAACTGAGCATGCCGACCGAGACGCGAAGTCCGCAGCTGCTGACGGCGCTCTTCCTCGTGTTTCTTTACCTAGTACTGACTTCTTTGGTACCGCTCGAAAATCTCTTCTAGATAGCTGCAGGCATTATTATACTCAGGCTTGAGAAAACAAGAGCGTGCACTACACCCAACGTTTTTACGACCGTATAATTCACTACATGCTAGTTTAGCTCAGAGAAACATTGTAAATTAAAGCCAGAGCATTTGTAATCTAGATATTGATGAAGATCTGAATTACATCCTGTGGGTTTGCCCCCGTTTCGATAACATAAGTGGCACCCTCAATGCAGGTCTCTCTAAAGCCTTGAAATGCCCCCCCCCCCCCAGCAATTATCAGTTTTTAGCAAATCCCTCCTTGCGAATTGTTTTACACATTTTTAAACTTCTACTAAATGCAAACCTGAAAACTTTAACGAATAAATTATTTTAAAAAACGAAGAAATAAAATTTTCTCTCTTTCAAAAATTGTCAATTTGCTGCCCGTGTTGTGACACGGGTGTCGTCGGTTGCACATGTAGCCTACCGAGATGCCCGATCCTGGACACCAGCGTGCATGGGGCCATATCTGCTTTCCTCTCCCCGTTGGAGGAGTAGCTTTCCGTTCTTTTCAAATTATCCCAATGGGCATACAAAATCCCAACACTAGTTCGTGATAGTATATACAAGGCTTTTGAAGCAAGTATGGAGTCAACGTAGATAAGCCATTGGCTCTCCTTAATGAAGAAGAAAGAAAGAAGTCCTGAACAGCAAGCGACTGAGCAGACACGACAATCTGAGATCCGATGTTAGGGCTTACACTGTAAAAAAAATCTATTGAATTTTACATCTCTGGTGGATGAAAATAAAAGGACCCTCGTGTATCGGAGTAACTTTACGAATCTGTTGTCCAATTCGGCCGATAATTTTATACGCGAAAATGTAAAATTCATTATGTGAAAGAATAAAATAAAATTTATCAGGGCGACAAGTTTCGAACACTCGAAGCTCAAACTTCGTAGAATTTCATGGAGATTGAAGAAACACAAGCCGGACACATTACCATTTACCTAAAACACATAAGATACTCTGGGTTTTTTTTACGTTTAAATATTCCGTAACAAAAATATGAAATATACGTTTGGAATAACCGCATTTTTCCCGTTCTAATAGCAGAAAATGTAAAAGGCAAAATGGGAATAGCTCGGATTTGGTCTACTTTATGTGAAAGCTGTCAAAAAAGTTGAACATAGCTGTGAATTTCCTCACATTAAGAATAAAAATGCTCCAAAATTGAAGGTTGAAGGCATCGATAAACAACGAACACGAGAGACCCTTTCGTATTCATATATTATATGATTAATTATTCTAAATTTTAAATTAATTGTAAATAAAAAAATTGTACAGTTTCCGCCAGGGTAAAATTAAAGATCTTTAGTAAAATTAAAAATTTCGATGTAATTTTCAATCACAGGAAAGTGATTTTACCGATGCATGGTATTTTTATAAGCTGTGACTGAATTTTCCCTTCTGAATGTAAAGTTTGTACGAGGGAATGTGTCATTTTATTTTTATCGAGTGTGTAATATTACACTGCTGTTCGAGGGTCCTTTTATTTACATCGCTAGAGGATGTAATTTCACATACTTTCGTAAAATTACACAGTGAAGTGTGTGATATTTACAATGATACAATATGTAATTTTCCGAAACTCTGTAATTTTACACAAATTATTTTTTTACAGTGTAGTTGACGTGCCGTAGCACCATTTTCAGAATGAGGGATTATGTCACACGTTGTTTCATGATTTAAGAGTGTTTGTAACCCTAGATCAATTCCTTTATTTATTTTACATATCTCACACGATATCTTTGTAATATGTTTTTAATTATACCAGTTTACAGAAATGCAGTTCCATTTATTAGCTTAATTATCTCAGTATTTGAAATTAATTTTTTGTAGTTAGGACAGCTTTTGCTGCCTTTGAAACCAGGCTACTTGTCGTAACTGTAATTTCACCACGATTAAAAGCAAAAAATACCTTCACATTTTCTTAAAATTTAGCATTTACTAATCTTAAAAAAAGTCGCATTTGCTGTTTAATTTTTATTTTTTTTTGTATACTATACGATCGTGTGGTGAATTATAAACTTCGGTAATAAATCAACAATAAATATAAAACTAAGAAAGGTACATTTTAAACAAAAAATGGAATAATTAAACTTTTAATTAAAAAATATAATTTTAAATTGAAAATAAAACGAATTTTCTACCAAATAGTTGATACTTTTAACTAAGTTATTGAATTTTCAAGACAAAATGACGAATTTTCTATACAAAACAGTTCAATTGCCAAATAAAAAATATGAAATTTTGATTAAAAAGTTAATTTTATATCAACTGTTGGTTCTCGCTCTCGATTATATACTTATCTTGCACTTCGCGCTTGGTAATGTATTTGCCTCGCATTGTGCGCTCAGTCTTTGTATTTCTCCGACATTTGTGTGCAGAACTCAAACTGAGAGGTCAACATTTCACGGTTTCCCAGTCCAGCGGCCATCATGTGACTGGGACTCCCCCCCTCCCAAACACAAGTTTTGTGATTGCCCCCCCCCCCCCCAAAGAAGTGGTAATGTAGTTAATGGAGAATCCCTTTAGTATATTCTATAAATAACCCCTACTGAGGTCTACATTGGCATCGAAACCTGTTGGTTCCCCAGTAGCATAAAAATGACGGAGAAAGGAAAAAGTGAGAGGTTGGTTTTTGGTCAAGACTTTTTCCCGTTTTCCCCCTTTCCCTCTCTTTTTCCTTCTGGCTACATTTGTCTACAATGAGCCGAAAAGTGAGGTAGTTTGGAAATTTGTTGTTGTTTTTTTATGAGTTTTCAGAGTTAAATAGAAAAATAAGAAAAACAAAGCTAGTACCTGAAGGAGGTGTGAGAGTTTGTTCTCTGTAGTCTTTGTAGTGGTGAACCGGCGGAGACGCTGGATGAGGCGGCGGTGGTGCGTACAGTGGCATTGGGGGTGGATAATGGACGGGGGATGAATAGTGCATCCACAATGGGGCTCGGTATGGTCCAGGTGGCAGCATAGGGACCCCATAAAGCGGGTGATGAATGGAGGTGTTGGCAGATGCGACATAGGGGTCGATTCTAGCCCTGGGATAGGGTTGACTCGACGAGTATTTCATGGTTTGCCGGTCCTCCGGCTTGAGTAAAGTCCTTAAGAAGCCCGGCTCCGTGTTTGGCTTGTCCTCGCCTAGAATACTTGTTATGCTGTACGACGACAGCTGTTTCGGAGATTGCGTTGGTGGCGCAATAGTTGTCGTGTTCACCGGTTGCGGCGTGGCACGTCGCTTCGACGCTTGGTCCTCCAACGTGACCCGCTCCAACTCTCGTAGAATTCGTTTCCGAGGAGAGACGACATTTGGATCTAAAAGCCGTGAAAGTTTCTCGATTATGAGACTCAGGCCCTTGCCCGGTGCCGCGCCATTTGTTTTCCGTGACGCTGATTTGGAGAAACCAGAGGCCGTTTCCGATCCCAGCTGCAATGTACCAGGGTCGAATGGTTGCCTTCGTTTTCTCGACACCAGCCGTGGATGCGCGCAAAGGCGGTTCCGAGGATGTCTACGATAGTAGAAGTTGAATTCGATGGATACGTTACGCCTTGGATGTGTTTGCTTCCAACAGTGGTCCCTCTGCCATGGACTCGATTGCACTGACGAATTATCGTCTGAAACTGGAAACAATTTTTATATTAGGGCACGGAGGGGCAACGCCGAAAAGTTAACGCTAGACGGTCACACTTCAGTAGAATATCATATAGGTCACAGTGGGTGAAATTCACCCAAGCTCCAAAAAACTAAGATCCTGCAGTAATATTGAGTTCTAAAAATCTAAAACAGATATGTAGGTATTCTTCAAGGTTTAAAAAAAAACGGTTTAATAGTTTTTGTCACCAAACTTGTCCATTAAAATATTGCAACATACAAGAAAAGTTGAATTAACAGACTCTACAAAGAGTTTGAAAAATTGTTTGGGTGAATTTCACGCACGGCGACCATCTAGGGATAACAGTCAATTCTTTTTTTAAGCTTAATACGATGTGGAATTGATCTTTTTTTTTTCTTCTCATTTCGTGTCCTACATTATTGCACATCATGTTTGTAGAAGTATTAACAAGGTGGCCACTTTTTTATAAATTTTCAATTCCCGGCTTTCTCCCGGTAAATAATTGTGACTTCACCCGGTTTAGAAAAGAATAGCTCTCTTTGCGAAACCCACAGTTTTTCGTATATATTATCCATTGCGAAAGTCGGTAAGCATCAGATAAGCAAATTTTTCATGTCTCTGGACTTCTATTCAATATTATGAAAACATGCAAAATTAAAAATCGATTTTTAAACAAATTTTTTAATATACGGTTTGAAATATTTTTGAAGCAATAATTAGTTATTTTGAATTGTAAGTCTGCAATTAAAAAATATATATAATTAAAAATTTGTCATAAGGACAACCGCAGGATTTCGCCGGGAGCGGGTGCTAATCTGGAAAATTGCACCCACTCCCAGCGAAATCGCGGTAAAATTTCAACCACAACCACGTCTCATAACCGTGAGATAGGTGGTTATATGTACAAAAGATTTTGGACAATGATTTTAGATTAAAATTTCGAAAATAGGAAAATGTCAAAACGTTAAAAATGGAATATTTTAAGATTCGAATAAACTTTCATAGCCACAGCTTCTGAAATTATAAAATCTTAAATTATTATCACATAATATAATTATAATTTAACATTACAGCTGATTAGACAGATTTTTATGAAAGGCAAAAATGAATTGCATTATTTTTAAAAAATTTGGAAAATAGATACTAACTTTAAACGGGAAAAAATTTAGTCACAAAAAATAGTGATATTAAAACTTTTATACTCAAACCTTATAAAATCTTAATTATTTCAAGCAAATTTAAATCGCTTGGAAATTAATAGTTTTTAAATTGCTAATTATACTTTTCATAATTTAATCAATTTACTTTGAATTGCAAAATTAGAACCTATGAAAAGGACAAATTAAAAATGTAGCGTTCATCATGAAAATTTAGAACTCTAAAATCATAACTATTTAAAATGACCAAAACTATCCATTAACTTATGCATCATTTTCAGAGTTTAATTTTAATATTTTTTTTTTTTATTTTAAACTCAATTTTTTATTTTTTTATTTAAAATCTTTCTTCAGAATTATTATTTTGTTTTTTGAAATTGTACAATTTAAAGCTTTTTAATTTGAAATTGCTCTATATGTACTTCTAAATTTATTACATTCAACACTGAATATCAAGGCTTTTAATATGAAATTTTGAAATATTTAATAGCGAAATGATCCTGCAATTTTTAATATTTGAATAGGAAACCACAATATTGTGAAATTAAAAATTCAAAACCTCTAAAAATGATTCTAAAAATTAATTTAAATTATTAAAATTTCAAAGACGATAAATATGTTAATAATAAGTATAATATCATGTAGTAGCAGCTACCAGAAATATTGTGAACCTTTCAACTTTAATTATTCGAAACACTTTTAAAATTATATACTCTAGATTTGGAAACTTTAAAATATTACAAAATACGGGAAATCTTCCGGTGTCATATTTCTCTCCTGGCTTTATCCCGGTTCTCTCAGGTGGCTAGTCACCCTGATTAATCACATGAATAAAACAATGATTTGGCAATTTAATTATTTCCAACAAGCTGTATTTCGTCAGATTTGCCCCCAAACCAGAGGGCAAAGCCGAGCTCAGCTTTTTATGAAAAAGAAAAAAAAACATCTAAACATGGGAAAATGGGATGGTTCGCTTCTGTGGTATTTCATGTACTGGAAAAATTACTTTAAAACATATTCAGCAATTTTTGTAGTTGATTAACGAAAACATAATAAATGATATTAATAATTAAATTTAAAAAAAATTTCCCGTAGAAAAATTGGAATATTATAGAGTTTAAACTCCCTTATTGTAAATTATTTTTATATTACATGTTCATAAATAAAAATTTTATTCAATTTCAATTACATTATATTTAATAGTGTAGGTACGAGAGTAGTTCAATAAGTCCTTAGAATGAAGTATAAAAACAATTTTTTTTGGGTAATTTTTTTTTTATTTTTCAACATAATCTCCTTGGAGCTCTATAC
>NC_046661.1:116182342-116202488 GCF_010883055.1 Belonocnema kinseyi | reverse complement strand
TATTGCGTTTTAAAAATAAGAAGGATTATATTAGATTTTATATAAATCGCTTGGAAAATTGTTTTGCAATATTACATCAGTAAAATTGATTTAATTTCAATAGAGTTTTTCTTGAAAAGAACCTGTTGTTTAGAGAAAAAATGTTAACAAGTGTTCTAGTCCCATGCCTTACAATGCAAAAACAGGGAGTGAGGTAACAACTAGCGCCGCGCTGGAGATATTAGGAACTAATTAACTTAGGATAGCAAGGGATCACCAGTTTGTTTTCAGATCTAATTAGTTTTACGTCTAAATATTATAATTACAGGACTTGATATTGTTTTATCTGTCTAAATGTCAATTTTTCATACTATAAGTGTTGTCATTAATGTTGAAAACTTTATATTTCTGTCCGCGAATCTTCCATTCTTTCGTGGTAAAAAACTTACTTCTGCATAATTTTCTATTTACAATGTAAATTTTCAAGATTATGGTAACTAACACTATCTCTATAATAAAATAGATTTATTTAATGCAAAGTAAAAATAAAAATGTTAAATAAAAACGATAATATAAGCAAAGTCACATTTGCCCCACCGGTTGGCGCTGCCTCTCCTCACCCTATATCAAAATTTTGAATATAAAATTTAGTGTTAAGTTGTTTAGGTTTGCAGTTTAATGGATTATTATATTTTGGAATGTTGTCATGACAGCCAACAATGTTTTCATGAAACTACATGTAATCTGAAAACAAATCGTACTTTCCCTTCACCAGATGAAAGATGCCCAAATTCGGCAAAAATTTATTGATTTTACCATCAATTTTTTTTTCATAAAACATGAATAAACCAGCATGCAGTATTGTATTGAAATTTAAACAAAAATCTCGGCACTTCAATCAAATTTCAGTGTTTTTTTCCCAGTGAATCGAGTTTTTTAGTTCCCGATCCGATTAACATCTTGATCCGTTATATAAGACCTAAATTACTATTTGCTCCTCGGATTTTTAAATGAGGATGTTGTAAGAAACATGAGGCAGAGAGAATTATTTTCCATTCAGAATACAATAAAGAAAAAAAGAAGCCTCACCGCTGAGAGATGTGGAACTCTCCTGTCTGTTTGGTGTGGTGCTAGCGGGAGGCCAGAATGTCTTTTTGGGCACAGGAAACCAGGTAGTGCGTTCGCCGTCCCTGCGGTGTGACAACTCCAGAATAAATTTTCCATCCTTAAAAAACTTCAGTCTTCCACCAGGTGTCGGGAGCACGTTATTCTCAGTGCGTAAATCGTTGTGGTGAGCCGGCTGGGGACTGGAGTTTTTACCATTGGCCTTGGCAAGGGCTGGGTGCAGAACGGGAGGATCACGTGAGCACATTTCTGTCGTGCCCCTCACGTGACCCGCGTGAGTTTGACATTCTGACTTCTCACGCATACTGACACCCTACTGCAACCCATTCTCCAAGGCTTAACTTCTCATGCTTCGGCCTCTTTCCGATGAAACCGAGCAAAATTTAAAGATCCAAAATTTACAGCGAACTGACTGTACCAGCCCACGAAAGCATCTTATACCTCTCCAATCAACTCCAAATACTGGAGTCACAAAAGAAGAACTTTTGATTATAAATTGGTAAATTCAGTCTATAAATTGGTGAATTCTGCTTAAGAATCGTAGATTGGTGTGTAAAAATTCTGAGATCGGAAGATGATGGAAGAGTTTGTAATGTGCAGTTGAAATCATCCGTTGCCCTGTAAAAAAAGAAGAGTAAGACTTTGAAATCAAATCTCATCGTCAAATGATTTTTCAGAGTATTAAAACGGTCAGAAATTTCACTTTGATTGATGCATCAAATTTATTATCAGATTTGTCAATAAGGCACGGAAATTAATGTCAAGTTGAGCTGAGCTTGATTGGTTGGAGCTTTCTGAGGTGCAAATTTTAATCTTAAATTTTTTTATCAGCAACCCAAAGCCCTTTTCGTAATTAATCTCATGGAAACTTTGTTGACATAATATTACTTTTTCAAACATAAAAGTTTTGAACTTTTGGATAGCACGAAACGGTCTGGGTTTTTGAAATTTTTTAGTAGCTCGAAAGTTTCGAGTACTGGAACTTGACTCGAAATAGCTCTTTTTTTATATATTTTCTAGATTGCTTATTATTTTTTCAGAACTGATTAAACCTCACTCTATTTTTTACTAAGGCTGTGTCGTATACATTACCGGTGCCGGGCGCTAGGTTGGTATCCGGTAGATTGCTCTGATTGGTTACACGGCAATTCGTGGGAGTTTCATTAAAACAGAAGTTTTGCACAACTTAAACTTATCAAAAACAAATTATGTAAACACTTCTAAAACAATAACTGGATATATCTCCCACAAATAAAGTTATACGAAAATGTTCGTATTAATAAAAGAATGATGAAGTAAATGTATACGGAAAGATAAAATCGGAAACAACAAATAGCACCTTTTCAATAAACAATTACATTACCAAGTGTGTAAAAAAAGTTACTCTTATATTCTCCTTCCAAATTATTTACTTCACTTTGAGGTTATGCCTCGTACACGTCTCAAGAAAATGAGAAATATACGAAGTCGGATGCCGTACACAATACTGCTGTCCGGCAGACATATATACACTGCCTTTTATTAAATCTATTAACTCTCAAATCTTTTTGATACTCAATATTTAGATAGTATAGAGTAATATATAATATGCATACAAAATAATTTCAAATACACTGAAACTTGGATTCAAGCATTCCGGCTATATGCCGTTCCGAGATTTGATGCGCTAGTTGCACCAGATTACGTTATACGACCAAATCTAACATGAATTACTCACGCGACCCTGCATGTTTACGGTCGAACGGCCGTGAAATAGGATTAAGACCTATGCAGGCTATGCATAAAATCGTTCTTAACTTCAAGTTCCAGTGTGGCAGATAAAAATTCAAATTACTACTACTTTTATTATAATGATTACTGAATTATTTTACCATAGTTCAAGATTTTGACTACGATAAAAATATTATTATTATTGTATTCGATGTGGTATTAATATGGTTCAAAAGGGCCACTAAATAAAAATAGTGGGGACAAAAATAAGTTCCAAAAGTTTCTCAATTTACCGAAAATATTGCTGCTACTCTAACTACGCTCCCATTTTATGTGACTTGAAACTAGATCGGATGACTGCAGCCCGGCATACACAATAGCCAGTTTTTTATTTTACAGACGAAAAAAATTAATTTTCAATTACAAAAAAGAACTTTTTTTTATTATGCATCTCACGAAAACCCAAATCGTTTAAAGAGCCTTAATGCTTTCAGATACATTTTTTCAAGTACATAATAATATTTAGTACTTTGTATGTTTTAAAAATGCACATATGCCCCTCTTTTGCAACTAACACATATAACATTTGAAACAGTTGTCTTTAATTTGATTCAACTGTTTATATTATACAGGGTCTTTCAAAACGTTCGCATGCGAGTTATATCACTGCATTAAGCGAAAAAAAAACGATTAAAAATCACCAAACAATCACATGTCTATAACGCATAGATTAATCGCAAATTAACAATAAGGTTTAGCCAATCAAAGCTTGTGGAACGTTTAAGTTCCTCCCTTTTGGCAAGAGGGAATGGAAAAGGAGGAGTTTTGCGTCCATGTGTTACAAAAAATATCAAAAAAAAAGTATCAATTTCAACAACAAACATAACCCGCCCTGGTCTACTGAGCTCTGTCTTGAAGGACAATAGGGCAATCGAAGGGATTATCTCCGAAAGCGTAGAGCGAGCCGTGGCTAGAGCGAAACATGTGTTGGGCATAAGGTATTTTATGCCTTTGAAAACGTTCGTCTATTTTTTTCAATTAACTAACTTTTCATGCAAAATGATTTGGAATACATTTTGACTTTAAAAAAAAAATAGCCGTTATTCAATGTAAATGCTTGGAATAAATTTTAAAGGATTTTTAAATACATTTCTTACTTGAAAAGTGTTACTGTCCGAGCTGCTGGAAAGTGCAACCATAAAATACCTTATGCCCAACACATGTTTCGCTCTAGCCACGGCTCGCTCTACGCTTTCGGAGATAATCCCTTCGATTGCCCTATTGTCCTTCAAGACAGAGCTCAGTAGACCAGGGCGGGTTATGTTTGTTGTTGAAATTGATACTTTTTTTTTGATATTTTTTGTAACACATGGACGCAAAACTCCTCCCTTTCCATTCCCTCTTGCCAAAAGGGAGTAACTTAAACGTTCCACAAGCTTTGATTGGCTAAACCTTATTGTTAATTTGCGATTAATCTATGCGTTATAGACACGTGATTGTTTGGTGATTTTTAATCGATTTTTTTCGCTTAATGCAGTGATATAACTCGCATGCGAACGTTTTGAAAGACCCTATATGAACCTTATTTAACAAGTCCCGATTTAAAAAAATATACTCTCTTTGCAAAACCCACATTTTTTCACATATAATCAATTGCGGAAATTAGTGAGCATATTTAAACCTATTTGCAAGCAAAGCACTGACTTTCGCAATGAATTTTTGTGTAAGCAAAAAATAGAAAATATTTTCAGTTTGCTTGTACCGTATTTTTCCGTCAAGTTCCATAAAATGTTTTGAGCATCAAAATCGCTGTCAACCATTTGCCGAGTGAAATATTATTTCATATGTATAACCTTTTGGGAAATTTAACCCCATATTATTGTTGATATTGTTGCTATCGGGACATGAGTATAGTGCTGACCCTGACTTGGAAAAACGCGAATATCTCCTGAACTAGAACCGATCATAAGGGCGCTCTTAATGCTTATGTATATTTAAAAAAAAAACATGAAATTATCGTAATAAGTTTATTTAGAAAAAGTATTTACAAGCTACATCAAGAAAAAGGATCCGTGGCATTTTCAACAAGATAGATGAAATACGCAGAAAATAAGTAGACTTTACCAAAATTTTGGTAAAATCTTCCATCAAAAGGGGCAATTTCGGACATGTGGAGTAAATTCGGACATTCCTAAATTGATTGCTTAAATTACTTAAGGAGATTTTAACCAGAATCTAGAACCAGTTAACGCCTTAATAAAGCATTAACTGGTTCTAGATTTTGGTTAAAACGCCATTAAGAAATTTTTTATACGAACAATTTAGGCATGTCCGAATTTACCCCACATGTCCGAAATTATCCCGATTGACGGTATTAGAAAGCGATGTTGTTCACATTTGTGCAGACAGTGTAATAAATTTTACGAATTTTTTTTCTGCGAGTAAAAAAGTTGCGAATTATGAAATGCAGGAAATGTTCCGCTATAATTTATCAGTCCCGGCTTTCTCCCGGTTCTTCCAGGTGGGTGACCAACCTGCAGATGTACTACTTGTTTGTTACTAAATATATAAAAAAAAGATTAAAAGAATGTTGATACCTTCACTGCACAAGAATTAAAATAAAATTCCACAATATAATTTTGGAGATGAAAAGCAATAGAGGAATTGAATACAGGGAATTGTATTGGAAATTGTATCATTTTGAATATTTAACAATTTTTCGTACTTCAACTTTAAACGAGTTTATCTCGAAACGCGTTTTTTTGGGGTCGTCGCCACGAATCCAGCCGATTTACTGAGCCGATTTCATTCAATTTTTTTTTAAAATATTCAGAAAAGACTTGGCTATCGCATGAACCTCGGTCTCGATTCTTCATTAATATTTGATTATTAATTAATATTTTTTTCATAATTGAGGTCCATGCTATAGCCATTTGTGTGCTCTTTACAAAATATTTTGGTTTTTGTGTTTCAAATGACGCAAAGTTGAAAAATCATGGCGAACGTTTTTCATTATAACGTCATCAGATCGCCCAGAAATTGGCCGTATATTGATGAAAAATAAAAAATAATTTTTTTCCGTTAGTTAATAACATGCCTTACGACATACTAAAAAGTTGCAAATGTTAAACAAAAATTAATAATAAAAAAACGTTGTTGAAAAAAGGCCATTGAAACCTGGCTACCTCCTTAAATTTATACAGTTTTAATACGAAATTTTGAAGGATCTTGATTAAAAGGCATACCATTGTCAACATTTCAATTATAATTGGCTGAATACTAAAGGTTTCTATCTTTAGGTGTAATCAACGAAGTTTTAATAATTCTGAATTAACTCAATAATCACACACTGCTTCAACAGTTTCCAACTCAATTAAAACATGTTTAACTTTTAAAGCTTTTACTTTTAAATGGTACAAATTTCAACAATCGAAATTTAAAAGTATCTGTATCATTTTGAACATTTTAATTGTAAATTACGCGTTTTAAAAACCTTTTATTTTGCATTCTTCTTATTTTTAATAATTCAATCTGAAATTAGTCAATCATAAACGCTACTAATAATCATTGTTAGTATGATCGTTTGCATTTTAAAATTATACAATTAAAAATTTTTAATTTTTTTAATTTCTTAAAGAAAATTTTTTGATATTTCGTTAATATTTTCAATGTAAGATTGTTCAATTTTAAGGATTTGAAAATAAAATGCACACTTTATAACGCTTGACTGGAGATTTATAATTATAAAGTATAAAGGGTAATTAAAATATGGATACGTGCGGTAATAGTGCTGGTGTGATATAAAAACTTGGAATGAAAAGCAAATATATTCTTATTTGTTTTTGTATACCATGGAGATTGTATCTCTAACTATTTGTAGAAAAAAAAAACCACTGCCAACAGTCATTGCTTTAAATAATAATGTTATAGGAAACTGAGTTTTAAATATAGAATTTTTCCTATATAAAATGTTCTTTTGTTGTATTTTTGTTGTAAGGAAGATTTTGCTTAAGAAATCAGATTTTTAAATTTTTAATTGTAAATTATTACAAGGAAATTATATATCAGACGTGGCATTAGTGTAATGATTGTCTTTTTTTCTCTGTGAAATACGAAAATTTGCCAACAGTTCAGGGTTAGTGAATCCTGTACCTGTAATAAAAATGTAAGTAAATAATTATTATTATTTTCCAGCGGAACTAGAGAGGTTTTTTTTTGACACTTCAAAATAGGCAGTTCTTTAAATATCTTTAGAACTTTTAAATCACAATGCATTTTTTAAATGGTATCAACGTTGCTCTCTAAAATTGGTAGATTATAGTTTCTTTTTTGCTCTTATCACGCATTTAACCGTATTGATGGAAAATCTGTAATCGGTGACACATTACCAATTACAATTCACGCACATGTTTGCAAAATGACGACTAGGAGGATTGAAAGCAAAAAGATCAAAGATAATTTCGGCCAAATTTGAAACAATAAAATTCTCAAACACGTATTTGAAATATCGTTAATCAAAGTATAACCTTTGAATTTCGTATCACACTAACCCGTGTACTGACCCTAATCATACAAATAAAAGTGAAGTAAAAAAGCAATCTAATTAGTCGTCCAATGATTTTTTTTGCTTGGGCAGAATTTAATTTATTCTAATCGGAAAAACACTGGCTACCGAATTTACCAGACTGGAAATTACTAATAACTACTCTTACCTTCATCTCGAAAGTCGAGATAATAAATATTACTTTACCCATACGTTAAGCTTTAGAAAAACCATTGCCATTCATGAATTTCCATGTTTTATCGCTAGTAATTTTGTGTCTAATGACAGCCCGCTGACTGCGGATTGCCGGCGTTCAGAAGAATTTGGGACGAAATGTTTACCTGGCGCCCAAGTGCCTGGTTTATTGATGCAGTTAGAAGAAACCAACCATAAAGCGTTAAAAACACATTAAATGGCTACATCTAACTATGCCATATATTAAAAATTTCTAATTTTCAAGCGAAAAATACGAATATTCCCGAAAACAGTTGGATTTTCAACAAGAAAGATAATTTTCAACCAATAAGTTGAATTTTCAACAAAACAGTTACGTTTTCAGTTAAGAAAAAAATCTTGAAAAAAATCAAACGAATTTACAAGAAAATACATAAAATTTTAACCAAATAGTTGAACTTTAAGCCAAGAAGACTATTTCTCTAAAAAAAAACAACTAATTTTGTAAGGAATTACTTAAATTGACTATTGAGTAGTTTGAAAAACGGATTTGAATGTAGTCTACATTTTCTAAATAAATAGTAGAATTTATAAACTAAAAAAGATCAACTAATAACAAAAAATTGTATTGTTAAATTTTCATTTAAGAGGACTCAATTTTTAATAACATTTTTGTTTACAAAGAGTCTAATTTGGTAGCAAATACTTGAATCTTTTAACAAAGTGTACATTTTTTAAGCGAAGAAGACGAATTTTCTAAAAAAACAATTGAATTTTCAACGAAATAGTTAAAGTTTCAGTTGAATAAATTGATTTTTACCAAAAATACATACATTTTTAACCAAATAGTTGAGTTTTTAACAAAAAAGACCATTTTTCAAGAAATCCCATGAATTTTTAGCAAAATAGTTTAAACAATGGATGTAACATTTGCTTCTAACCATTTTTTTAACTAAACAGTTGAGTATTTAAATAAAAAATAGCTATTTTAAATAAAAATGGCGTAGTTAAATTTGTATCAAAGAGAATTCTTTTCAGTACAAAAACGATTTTTTTTACAAAATAGTTTAATTTTGTACCAAATATTTCAATTTTCAATTAATCAGTTCAATGTTCAACAAAATAGTTCAATTTTCCCTTGTAAAAAATAAATTTCAAACCAAGAAGACTACTTCTCTACCAAAAAAAATCATTTTTTTTTAACAAGTTACATAAATTTACAATTTAATAGCTTAAACAAGGGACTTGAAGCTAGGTTGGAGCAGTTTGATTTACATAGTGGAATTTATAAACTAAAAAAGATCAATTATTTAAAAAATATTGTAGTTGCATTTTGACAGAACTAATTTTCAATAAGCAAAATTTGTCTACAAAACAGTCTAATTTTGTACCAAATACTCGAATTTTGCCCCAAAGTGTAGAATTTTCAAGTGAAAAAGAAGAGCGTTCCACAAAAAATTTAATTTTCAACTCGACATTTTTAAGTTTTTAACAAAAAAGTTGATTTTCAACAAATTAGTAGAATTTTCAAGAAAATAGTTAATTTTTCACTGAAATAAATTATTTTTTTAATCAAAAACTATATCAATTTTTAACCAAATAGTTGATTTTTCAACCAAGATTACTTTTCTACCAAAAAGACGAATTTTCGAAAAATCAAATGAATTTTCATCAATATAGTTTGAGATAGTGGAATTTTTCAAATAAAAAAGATCAACTTGTAACCAAAAATGGTGTAGATAAATTTTTATTCAAGACAATTTTCAAGGCATACACGAGTTTTCTGCAAAACAGTTTAATTCTGTAAAGAATAGATTAATTTTCTACGAAAGTATTAAATTTTCAAGCAAAAACACGACCTTTTTACAAATCAGTTGAATTTTCAAACCCAGAGATTTTTAACACAGAATCGAATAGTTTAAATGTTAACAACAAATATTTTTAATGGAAAATAAAAAACATTTGGATTTAATCAACAAAAATGAACATTCATGAAATTACTTGAATCTTAAACTAAAAAAAGATGAACTTTTAACAAAATACATTCTTTTTCACCCGAATAATTAAATTGTCTACCAAATGTTGAATTTTCGAGCGAAAAATACAAATATCCTACAAAACAGTTGCAATTATTAATACAAATTACAAACAGACAATTGTTCATTTTTTCGTGAATGGCTAAAATTATCATTAAACATGCTTTATTTGAATTCCAAACACACCCTTTTCTAGGAATTTAATCAATTTTCCTATTTTCCTATGATAACTTGTACAAAGGAAATCGTAAACGCCAAAAAATGAATTTATAATTCAAATGAAGCATACTAAATGATAAATTTAGCCATTTACTAAAAACTGAACTATAAAATACTATAAAATATGTATTAAAGATTTTATAAATAATTTTTCATGCAACTGCATGAATAAAAATTGATCCGTTTATGGTAAAAAATTAACTGTCCTATATATTCGGCTAAAAAATTTCACAATTTGGTAGAAAATTTAACTATTTGGTTGAAAACTTACGTATTTGGTTAAGCGATCAACTGATTGGTTGAAAATGAACTTTTTTTTTTAAAATTCACATTTTTGGTTTGAAAATTCAATACATTCAATACATTCAATACAATTCAATAAATTAAACTCTTTTGTAAAACTAGGATCACATCCATTATTCAAACTATTTTTTTTTAATTCATATAATTACTTGGAAATTCGTCTTTTTGGTACAACAGTAAGTTTCGTAAAAAATTCAACTATTTGTTCAAAAACGCATGCGTTTTGTTGATAATTCGCCTTTTATAGTAGAAACTTAATTTTTGGCGTTAAATGTTGCTTTCCTTTCAGATAACAAATTTTGTTCGAGTTGGTTGAAAATTCGTATTTTTCGCTTAAAAATTCAACAAAGTTTTAGGGGAAAAAAGATTTTTTCTACTTTATAAATTTCAATATTTATTTAAAATAGTTTTAAAAACTAACATCACATCAGTTGATCAAACTATTTAGTTAAAAAATTTAATTAATTGAAAATTCGTCTTTTCGGTAGAAAAGTAATCTTATTGTTTTAAAATTCAACTATTTGATTAAAAATGTATGTATTTTTGATAAAAAATAATTAATTTAACTGAATATTTTACAATTTTAATAAAATTTGACTGCTTGTTTGAAAATTAAACTCTTGTGTAGAAAATTCGTTTTTTTATTGAACATTAATTTTCGTAAACAAAAAATTTAACTACAGCATTTTTGGTTAAAAATGGAGCTTTTTTAATTTACAAAATCCACTATTTAATTTAAAATAATAAAAACTAGCATAACAACCATTGTTAAAAGTGTTTAGTGAAAAATGCATGTAATTTGTTTTAAAATTCTTGGTTGAAAAATCAACTATTTTGTTAAAAATGTATGCATGTTGTTGAAATTTGTGTATTAAAATTAATTTTTATCTGCAAATTTAACTATATTGTTGAAAATTCAACTATTTGGTACAAAATTAAAATGCTTTTCATAATATTCTTTTTTGCATTGAAAATTAACTCTCTCAAAAAAAAATTTATCTACACCATTTTGGTCTACAAATTCAACTATTTGGCACACAATTGAAATATTTTTCAGAAAATTCGTTTGTGTACTAAAAAATAATTCCCTTTAATCAAAATTTAACTAGACCATTTTTAGCTGAATACTGATATTTTTTAATATAAAAATTACACTCTTTTTTTAAAAATTCAACTATTTGGCGAAAAATGAAACAGTTTTGTAGAAAATTCGTTTTTGTATTGAAAATTAATTCTCTCAAATGAAAATTTAACTATACTATTTTTGATTAATAATTGATTTTTTTAGTTTAGAATTTTTAATATTTAGTTATTAATTATTAATCTTCTTGGTTGGAAATTCGTTTTAGCATTGATTAAAATTAATTTTTTTTTCAATGAATATTGAACTATTTTCTTGAAACTTGAACCGCTAATTTGAAAATAATCTTATTGTTGACAATTCTTATTTAAGGGGTTGCACATTGAATTGTTTTGTAGAAAATTAGTCTTTTTAAATGTATGACATAAGATCATTAGTCTTATTATATGGTAAAAGTATATTTCATTAGTAAGATGAAAATAAAAATAGAATGTTAGTCATCTAATGTGTGTTTTAAGATTATGTATGATTCGAGGGATACAATCAATTAATGAAAGTATGATTATTGAACGCAGTAAATCTTTATATACTTAAATAATTAGAAAATAACCTTACCATCTCGAATCCCTGAGGGGCACAATAAAGTTTCTGATTTAAACAAATAACTGCCCTTATTCACCCCACGAATGGTACAGTCGCACGAAATAACAGTGCGAGTATGTGAATGACAAAGATGCGTTTACAGAAATCAAAAACTCGAACAGAACAAGTATAGTCCTCTCTTTATGCACTCTGAAGTCTAAAGTACTAAATGAATTTATAGGTTAGAATAATACTCCCAAACCAATCATGTATTATGGCTCTATGTACTTTTAAAAATATGTATCACAGCTCCAAAATAGAAAAATCGACTGACCAAAATAATAATTCTTAATAAAAATAGTAAAAAACAATAAAAATGAAAAAATATAAAAAAGCGTCCAAGTGGATAATCAGTTGTGATTTTGCGGTTGGCAAACTACCTAGTGGAGTCGCGGATTGTTACTTACGGAATAGGGATGCAGATTTCGGGTGTTAATGTTGTCAGATCGAGATCGGAGCGATAACCTGGCAGAAATTTGCACCAAGGCGACTAGGTTGGATCATGGATCTTTTGGGCGAATGAATACGATATTCTGAAGCGAGAACCGACAAACGAGTGGTTCAGTTTCTTGTAGGACGGCCACCCACCCACGCACTGTCTCTCTAATTAGGATGGGAAAAAGAGGAAAACAGGCGCATCGTGTGGCAGAGGTTTCGGCTGTTGAGTTTGGGGTTTGGAAATGTAAAACGGCAGTTAGGTGACTTTCATCTGCGAAAGATTTGGCTGACAGGATGTCCCGAATGCTGAATTTTCAGGCAGCGGGCACGGCACTTGAATCGAAAAAGTTGGTTCGGCCGACACATGTGTTCCGTTGTTGCGACAAGAGGCACGCGCGGTTCCCCTTGGGGTCACTACGAGGCCGATTCTTGCCCGAAATGTACACCCATCGCCGTTTTCCTCGTGATTTTCAACCACCCGCGGCCAAAAAAACAAGAATATCTCGCCTTCGTGTAGCACTTCGCCTCGACAACACTGGCGGTTCGCATTCCGCGCATTCCGAATTTCCAACGTAGTTCTACTACCGGTCCGTTCCGCTCGTTCGAAATCACGCCATCTGTCACCATTTTCGGAAACATTTATTTTATTGGAAAAACAAGGAAAAACGTTGAAAAATTGATAAGCTAATAAACTTCAAATTATTTCTGAGAGATTAGACTTTCACAAAACGTGGGGGAAATTCATATTTTTACGCGCATTTATGACGTTTTCAAGTATGATTTCAGTTTTAATTTTTAATTTTAGAAAGTAGGAAAAAGAGTGCGTCTTTCTAGGGTAAATGCTCGTTGCAAAAAACGGATATTAAGAAGAAATTGTTATCAGCACCATTTGGTTATGAAGAAGAAATTATCCTTTTAATAGGAAACAAAATCTGACTTGTGTGGTATGTAGAGGATGATTTTTTTGGTTATTTACTTACTTCAATCTACTTTTTCTTGTATTATTTTTTGATTGATTCTGTGTGAATCTGTTTTAGATATGTTGTTCATTTTCCCGCGACGGGCAGTTAGAACTCCTTAACCAATCAGAGCGGGTTTGGAAAGTGCGGGCTTTTTAAAACGGTTTATGAGTGCCCACGGACCTTCGAGGAAATCCAAAATGTCTCCACGCCTCGGAGCAAGCAATATAATGTCGAAAACATTGGTTTAGAAACTTGTAAAATAATAATTTGTTACCAAAAGTGTCTGGATATTATATGATATTTTTCAAAAGCTATGCAATAGAGAAAGAAAATGGGTACAAAAGAATGATGAAACTTATTATTCCATTAAACAGCTTTTGAAAAATAACGAATAATATCCAAATACACTTACAGTGAATAATTTTTATTTTTTGCAATTAAAAAAATTAAGATTCGTCCGATGCATTTGCAGTCGCATAGCCCTAAAAGAAAAAGGAGCACTTTCCATAAACTACGTTACCCGTTAGGAGGATGGGGGGATAGAAACTAAGGTTGATAACAAGGGGCTGGAGTTATAAGCAGAAATAACGTTTCGAACTAAAATAACATTTAGAACGTAAACCGAGTAAGAAAATCCGACTATATTTTTGGTTGAAAGTTCTTTTTTTTTATTGAAAAGGCTACTCTATTATATTTTTGGTTCGGAATTCATCTCGTCTAGTTTAAAATTTTATTCTTTAGTAGTAAATTTAATTATTTGGTTGTGAATGCAATTATATTGTCAAAAAGTAATTTTTCTTATTAAAAGTTTACCTGCTTGGTAAAAAATAATTTTTTTTTTAATCTTCTTAGTTGAAAAGTTATCCTTTTTGGTTCAAAATGCAATTGTTTGGTTGACATCTCAACTGTTACATGCTTGATTGATAATTCATCTTTTTGGTTGAAAAGTCGATTATTTGACTTAAAGTTAAACTACTTTGTTAAAAAATTATTTTTTTGTGTGAGGATTCATAATTATAGTTAAAAATTCGAATACTTGCTTTTAAATTAACTTTCCATTTTTTTTAATGTACCATTTTGAGGAGAATTCCTATTTCTGGAATGAAAATTCAACATTTTTTGCTGATAATTCGTCTATTTTGGCTTTAAAATTAAATAATTTAGGTAGAACTTCTATATCAAAAATTCATTTTTTTGTTGGGTAAAAATTTAATTTGTTGAAATTTCATTTTGTTCTTAAAAATTATTTCTTTTCTGTATGAAAATTGAACTATTCAGCCTGTAAATTGGATAAGTTGAGAATTCGTCTTTTTTGATAGAACATCAGGGGCGTCGGTACGATTTAATCTTTTTGGTCGAAAATTCACCTTTTTGGTTGAAAATTTAACATTTAGGTAGAAAATTAGACTATTTGGATAAAAGTAACAGATTTGGGTTAAAAATTCAACTTTTTACATTCTCATCAAAGAAGGTATTAGATTGTTGTAAAATTTGACCCCCCCCCCCCTACAGTTTTTGTCAAATGTCCACGTTTTGAGAACCCCTAAATCCGAAAAGCAGGTTTTTACGAATTTGTCTGTTGTTCTCTCTGTTTGTCTGTGTTGCTGTATGTATGTATTTCTGCCTGTCTGTGAACACGATAACTTTTGAAACAATTAATCTATTAGATTGCCCTTTGGTACACTCGTTAAGTTTCCTAAACTGAAGGTCAAGTGCGTTAGACAGCCATTTTGAATATTTTTGAGAACACTTTTTTCAAAATTTAAAATTTTTCTGTTCGTTTATTCATAGTATTCAAAAAGTTGAACAATTTATCATAATGACTTTTTTCTAAAAATCAAAAATTACCAGGGTTATAGCATTTACGAAATTCCAAAAAACACGATAATCAACATTTTAAGACAAATGACGCACGATATGAAAAAAAGTAAAGTGAAGAAAAATATTGCTTTCTGAATGCCCTACAAGATTATCATAACAACTTTTTGAATTTTCTTGAAAAATTAAAAATTCCAACTTTGACAGCATATAAAATAATGAAAAATAAAAAAATTAAATTTTTCGGCCCAACTGCAAAATACGGCAAAAGATGAATACACAAAAATTGCTCATTTGGAAAAGATCTACAAATTTGTTATCAATCACTTTTTGGTAGGATGCGTAGTTTTGGCTCTAATCATGAAAAACTAACAAACTATCTGTCTATCTGTCTGTCGTTATGTCTGTCTTTATGACTCTCTGTCTGTCTGTGAGCACGATAACTTTTGAAAAAATTAATCTATTAGATTTGCTTTTGCTACACTCTTTTAGTGTCCTAAGCTAAATGCCCAGTTCGTTAGTCAGACATTTTGAATGAAAATACTAAAAGTGAGCTCATTTTGAAAATTTTTGAGTGCACATTTTTTCATGATTCAAAAATTCTCTGTACAGTTGTTCATAGTATTTGAAAAGAAAAATGTAACTTTTCGATAGCCCTACAAGATTATCATATCAACTTTTTGCACTTTTTCGAAAAATTCAAATTTTGACCGTACAAAAACTAATCAAAAATCAAAAATTGTATTTTGTGGTCAAACTCTGCAAGATAGGAAAAAAATAAGAAGATAAACATTGTGCACCCAAAAAATATCTCCAAATTTGTTATTAATCACTTTCTATAGGACACGTAGTTTTTATTTTATTTATAAAAAAAAAAAAACATTGAAAATACAAATATTAAATTTTTAGAGAAGGTTTTAGATATGTGTAAAATTTGACAATCTCCCCCCCCCCTGTTTTTGTCAAATGTTCAAGTTTTGAGACCCCCTAAATCCGAAAAATAGGTTTTTACGAATGTGTCTGTCGGTCTGTCTGTCTGTATGTATTTATGCCTGTCTGTCTGTCAGAACGATAACTTTTGAAAAAATAATTCTATTAGATTGGCCTCCGGTGCACTCTTTTAGTGTCCTAAACTAAAGGTCAAGTTCGTTAGCCAGCCATTTTGGATACAAATTCAAAAAGTGAGCGGCTTTTCAATATTTTTTAGACCTTCTTTTCAAAATTCAAGAATTCTCTGTACGGTTATTCGTAGTATTTATAAAGTCGAATAATTTATCTGATGACTTTTTTCAAAAAATAAAAAATTATTAGAGTTATAGCATTTACAAAATTCCAAAAAACACACGAAAATGAACCTTTAAACCAATTAACGGATGATATAAAAAAATGGCAAGAGAAGAAAAAGTTTGATTTCTAAATGCCCTAGAAGATTATAATAACAAGTTTTGGAATTTTCTTGTTAAATCAAAAATTAAATTTTGACAGCATAAAAAATAATGGAAAATCCAAAAGTTACATTTTTTCTTGCAACACTTTCACATTAAGGCTGTTCAGTAGACCGTATGCGTAAATTTTAAATCATAAAAAAAAGTTGGAAATGAGCAAATTCAGTTTATGGAAAAATGACAAAAGTTGCAATAAAATATTTACCACCAAATTTTTTTCAAAGAATTCGAATTTTTTTAAACGGAACAATGAAACTACGTCTGTTTTAATACCAATGTAAGTTATGATTGATAATGATATACATTTTTGGGAATGATATAAAACTGCAGGGATAAATTCGAGTGCGAAGCACGAGATACGGGATGAGAATGCATTCGTTAAAGCCGAAGGAGCTTTAACAAAAGAACATTCACAATCAACAAATTACTGTTGTCGATACTTTCACCTTTAGTTTTAAAAAGTCTATGCAGAAAGATCGAGCGCGTAGCGCGAGGTAAATGCATTATCGAGCGCGAAGCGCGAGAGCCAATAGTTGCGCGCCCTAGGCGCGCTCAAACTCGTCTCGTTTTTTTCGGTAAAACATTCTTCTTGGTCAAAAATTCATCTTTTGGGTTAAAAATTTGACATCTTTGTTGAAAATTCATTTTTTTATTAAAATTTTTTTTGCCTGTAAATTGGATAAGTTAGAAATTCGTCTTTTTACATTATCATCATCATTTATGATTGAAAAAGTATTAGAATTGTTGAAAATTTGACATCATAGTTTTTCAACGGCTCTCCACGTTTCGAGACCCCCTGAATCCGAAAATCAGGTTTTCACGATGCCCGACCGGCCGTCTGTCCGTAAATACGATAACTCTCAAAAAAATGAACGAATCGAATTCATCTTTGGCATAATTTTTTAGGTTCTAAAAGAAAGAACGAGTTCGTGAACCAGCCATTTTTGATAAAAATTCAAAAAGTGAGCGCATTTAAAAATTTTTTAGACCACTTTTTTTTGAATTTGAGAATTCTTTGTACGGATATTTATAGTATTAAAAAGAACAAACAATTTATCCTCATGACTTTTTTTGATAAAAAGAGATTTCTCAGAGTTATGGCGTTTTCAAAAATTTTTAAATCAACCAAAAATCACAATTTTAAGCCAAAAAACGCACGATATGAAAAAAAGTCAAGAGAAGAAAAACATTTCTTTTTAAAAGCCCTACAAGATTATCAAATTTCGATTCAAATTTTAATTGCACAAACAAATAATGAAAAATAAAAAATTCCATTTTGTAGACAAACTATGTAGGATACGAAAAAAGATGAATTAACAAAAATTTTTATCCCAAAAAAGATCTACAATTTCGTTAAGAATCAGTGTTAAAAGAATATCCAATAATATTCACGATTTATACTAGTACTCCTATAAGTAATACCAGTAATTATTTTAACTAATTTTTCATTATTAAATCGTTTCATAACTTATAAATTCGAAAAAATTCAAAGTTATATTTATTTATATTTTAGTATTGTATTAAAACATGTTAAAAATTTATAAATTCCTGCAAACTTTAAGAAGAATACATTGTAGATGAAATCTATTCAAATGTGAGAGTTAAAATAATTTTAACTCTTGAGAGGCAGACTTGAATTGATTAGAATTAAAATTTAAAAGCTTGTATTTCACATGAACGAATTAAATAAGTTTAAAATATGAACACTTTTGAGGGCAAGACATCTATGTGAGGTGTGCCTGCCGGTACAATTAAAACGAATTAAGAGGTTAGTACAGGAACTTTGATATTTTTTAAAAGAATTTTTCCTTACATCAATCATTATTTTATTGACTTAAACTTCTTATACATAAATATTGACATCAAATACTATTAGTAATTTAAAAAAGAATTGTAATTCCCTCATAAATATGGTTGGTACGACTGCCTGAAGTTAGCCCTGCTAAAATCTGGTTGACATGACATCTCCATTTCTAAGCATCGCAAATAAAAAAAATTCGCAATATTATTGAAGAGTAGAGGTGTAGTTATGGTGGGGACCGCTGAAATTGAAATCTGAAAAAATAATACCAAATGGCGGATTTGAAAATTTTGCAATTTTTTTTTTACCATAAATTGTGTAAAAAGGGTTAAATATTAATCAATAATAATTCTGGTGGTCAATCAGGTCGAAAAAGGTTGTTTCGAGAAAAACGCTTTAATTTTTTTTCTCTGAAATACATAGAAAAAATTATGATTTGTTGACTTGTTCTTGAATTTTCCGACGAAATTAACCACTTCCACAGCATTTCTACGTAGATTTAAAACAAGAATTCTTCGTTTTTGGAAAATCGATTTTTTGAAACAAGTTCCTGTACCAACCTCTTAAATATATGGAAAACACGTTCTCTTTTTAGGAATGGGAAACTATAAGGCGGTCGCTATAGACATAGAAATGAATTAGTTTCGGAGATATCCTATTCTTATGATGACATTTTAGACAGTTGGAAAAATCGCGCATTCAAAAAATATAATAATCTTCACTTTTACACTGAAATCTGAAAATATTAATTTTTTTTTTATTTAACGCTTATTAGCGAGCATGCTCGGCCATTGTACTCTCCTCATATTTGTGCAAAAATTTGTTTAAATTAATGGTCAAAGCATCGACAAAACTGTAATTTGTTGGCTGCGAATTATCTTTTGTTAAAGCTCCTTCGACTTTAACGAACACACTCTCATCACGTATCTCGTGCTTCACCCTTGATTTTTTCAAAAATGCAAACTTTTCCACATTATGTTCAACACTATTGTACCAAATGTATATTACATTTTTTTATACCTTGGCCCGGGATTGCTTATTCATGTATTATAAAATAGAGCTCAAATTTGATTTATAATGATTAATTTAATATTTTTGTTTCTTATGTTGCTCTAAGTTTCATTCCCAGCTACCCTGAAAAATGTATCGTTTCAATCAATTTATATTATTACAATTCATTACATACACTGGTATTGAAACAACGTATTTTCACTGGCTTGTTATCATAATTTAAAAAGTGCTCCTTCTATAAATAAACTGTTTTGTTATTAAAAAATTTAATTTTTTATTTTCAATGCTATTTTTTAAAGATTAAAACGAAGCTTAAAATAAAATCTACGCGTTCCATAAAAATGATTAATAACGAATTTTGTGCTCCTTTGTAGGTGAATATATTTTTTCCCTTTATTTTTTTCGTAGTTTGTGTCTTTTGCCTTAAAAATTCAATTTTTTTCACTTTTTATGTTCTTTTTTACGAATAAGACAAAAACTACGCATCCCAATCAGAAATCCACAACGGGCGTGTTACCGCGCCCATACTAGCTGATACTGGCGCGTCACAGTACAGACAGCCAGTGCTGGAGCAGTACTGCCATTTGTCTGGGATGATAACAATGTTCTGCACCGTTCCCCCAGTGCTGGTTTCTTACTGGTACGGGGGTACTGGCGCAGTATTTTCAGCGAGTGCACGAGCAGGACTGGCAGGCAGTTAAGGCGCAGTATAAGCAGCCAGGCCTGGCGTACGGGCGCATTTCTTGCATAAAATAAATAATTGTATATAATGGATTTCACTTAAATTCTCTAAAATTCACGGGAATGTAACCTAATGATAATTAAAGGTTAAAATTGCCAAAATATTCTGTGAGATTAC
>NC_046661.1:116177577-116182242 GCF_010883055.1 Belonocnema kinseyi | reverse complement strand
CCTTGTGGGGTAGGCGTGACTCACTCAGTGGGGGAATTGAGTAATGTGTGGAAGGGATAGAGAATTTTCAGATTGATTCAGAATTCTCGTGTTATTTATGTAAATAACAAGTTCGTTCCGCAACACTGCTCCGCACCAGGTTGCTGATAAATTTCTCTAGCAATCACCCTAAGTGAAGATCTTCACAAAGTCGTTATGTAAGGTTCCCCACTTGGGTCCATTAGTGGCCAAGGTCTTTTGTTTCAGGCGTCATTCACTCTACTAACACTCTTTTTATCAACTATTTGCCCCCATACTTTCTTGTCCTGGCATACTTCTCTAGCTTCTCTTATGTCCATACATTTTTTCATGCAGGCTCTCGTGTTTCTGTGACTTTTTATGTCTCTTCTAACTAGGGTATCATTCACACATTCTATCCATTCTTTCCGCGGTCTGCCTCTGGGCACGCTGCCATTTACTTTACCTTGATACACTTGTTTCGTTAGGCGTTCATTTGGCATTCTCTCAACATGCCCGAACCATCTTAACCGATTTCTTTCTCACGTGTCTACTAGCGTCTCTTCTGCACCACATTTTTTTAGAATTATCTCGTTACTCACTTTGTCCATCAAAGTTTTCCAGCATATTATGCGCATGAATCTCATGTCAATTGCGTTAATTATACTCTTATCTTTTTCTTGATAAGTCCATTGCACGCTACCGTATTGTACAGTCGGTGCAAATATAGCATTATGTATGGCCATTTTAGCTTTATTTGATATATTTTTACTTCTAATAAGGGGCCCTGCTCTATCAACAACCTTCTTACCTTCGTTTATGCGTCTATCTAATTCCTCATCTATCTTACCGTCCCTAGTAAATAAGCTACCAAGGTATACGAAATTATCAACTTGTTCAATTCTCTCATGATTTAATAAAATATTGCGTAGTGATTTCTCACTCTTTCCTTCGAACACCATAGTTTTTGTTTTATTTGCGTTAATTTTGAGTCCCATGCTCTTCATGTTTGCATCTAGTTTATTCAACATTTTTTGTGAGTGTTCGATTGACTCTGCCATAACAACCTTATCATCTGCGAACGCTAACCCACGTACCCTTACTGTTTCGAGATCCACACCCTCTTCGTCGAAAAGAGCCATTCTTAAACACTTGTCCATAAATAATATAAATAATCATGAATACATAACGCATCCTTGTCTAACTCCTTGAATAATATCGAAACAGTCACTCAATTTCCTATTCACCCTTACACTCGCTTTGCTACCCGTATATATTGTTTTTATAGCTTGTAGGAGCCATCCATACACTCCATACTCTTTCAGGACTTCCCAAAGTTTACTTCTATCTACCTTGTCAAAAGCTTTTTCTAGGTCAACAAATGCACAGAAAACTTTTTTTTCTACACTCCAACTTTTTTCTGCTATTTGCCTTAAGCTAAATATTTGATCCGTACATGACCTTCCTGGCATAAACCCACTTTGGACTTCCCAAATTTCTGCTGATGATATTTTCATTATCCTACGAATAAGTATTTTTGAGTCTATTTTACTTACGGTACTTAATAAGCTAATCCCTTTGTAATTATTGGAATCGCTTTTATCTCTCTTTCTTTTGTATATTGGTACGATAATCGTTTTCTTCCAATCGTTTGGGACGTCTCCCATCTCGAAACATAAATTTATCAATTCGCACAGTCTATGTGGTCTGCACTCGCCACCGTATTTAAGGTTCTATGTAAAAAATCAATTTCTGGTTGACTTTTTTGAAACAAGAGGTATATTTAAATGAAATAATGATTTATATGTTAAATTAATTTCAAATTATTTAACCATACCGTTGCGGAGATAATTAATGTCGAAGTTGACTACTTTAACATATAGTTCATGAACAGTGCATAGGCAATCTTTACATTTTAATTTATAGTAATTAAACGCAATGGTAGAGAAATTTAAAAAATGTAGGTATTAGTGCTGCTTAAAAATACAAATTAAAAAAAAATATATCAAGTTTTTCCACCGTGTAGTTTCACAGATAATTCAGTGAAAAACATTGAAATTTTAGTCACTTTCAAACTGATAAACATAACAGCATCGCATAGCAGAAACACTGTTCCCTCTCTCCAGCTTATCTGCTGTACCAAGCTATTCAACCGCACATGACAGTTGATCAGCCATGGTTAGGTTTTAATTGCGACGTTGCACAATCTACGAATCTGCCACTGGCATAGTAGTGGTAACTATACGTTTACACACATCCTACAAATTCTATGCCAGTAGCGCACTGAAATCTTCACCATGCGATTCCGTGAAATTTTTTCAATGTAGTATGGCTTGATGGCGCCCCACGGAACTCTACTATTTCTACGGAGATGGGATTTACATACAACCTTAATGAAACTGAAGTTTCCAACGTTTATGTGAAACGAAAAATAAAAAAATATAAAAGTGTCCTTACCTAAAATGTTAGACATGGATAGTGTAGATTTTGGTAGTATATAGTTGAAAAAAAGTTTCATCCCCCTAGCTGCCTGGGAACGCAGTCATTCCCCAGCAGCTAGGGGGATGAAACTTTTTTTGCAACTATTTACCACCAACATCTACATTATCCATGTCTAACATTTTAGGCAAGAAACTTGGAACGGAATTTAGGTTTTTTTTTCATTTTCTGAGACTTAGGGGTTGAAAATGACTGCGTTCACCGGCAGCTAGGGGGATGAAAGTTTTTTTGTAGATATTTACCACCAAAATCTACACTATCCATGTCTAACATTGTAGGTAAGAAACTTGGAACGGAATTTAGAATTTTTTTTCGTTTCTTGAGACTTAGGGGTTGAAAATGACTGCGTTCCCCACCAGCTTAGGGGGATGAAACTTTTTTTGCAACTATATTCTATCAAAATCTACACTATCCATGTCTAAAATTTCAGGTAAGAAACTTTGAACGGAATTTTGAATTTTTTTTCGTTTTTTGAGACTTAGGGGTTGAAAATGACTGCGTTCCCCAGTAGTTAGGGGGATGAAACGTTTTTTGCTACTATGTACTACCAAAATCTATACTATCCAAGGAAAAAATTTAAGTTGAGAAATTTAAAACGGAATTTATAAATTTTTTTTCGTTTCTTGAGACTTAGGGGTTGAAAATGACTGCGTTCCCTGGCAGCTAGGGGGATGAAACTTTTTTTGTAGCTATTTATGACCATAATCTACATGGTCCATGTCTAACATTCTAGGTAAGAAACTTGGAACGGAATTTAGATTTTTTTTCGTTTTTTGAGAGTAAGGGGTTGAAAATGACTGCATTCCCCACCAGCTAGGGGGATGAAACTTTTTTAGCAACTATATACTACCAAAATCTACGCTATCCAAGTCTAAAATTTTAGGTAAGAAACTTGGAACGGAATTTTGAATTTTTTTCGTGTTTTGAGATTTAGGGGTTGAACATGACTGCGTTCCCCAGCAGCTAGGGGGATGAAACGTTTTTCTAAACTATATACTACCAAAATCTACACTATTCAAGTAAAAAATTTCAGTTGAGAAATTTGGAACGGAATTTATAAATTTTTTTTCGTTTTTTGAGACTTAGGGGTTGAAATGACTGCGTTCCCCAGCAGCTCGGGGGATGAAACTTTTTTTGTAACTATATACTACCAAAATCTACACTATACATGTCTAACATTTTAGGTAAGGGCACTTATATATTTTTTTATTTTCCGTTTCACATGAACGTTGGAGATTTCAGTTTCATCAACCTTAAGCATTTCAGTGTTAATATCGTCTACCCTGGCAGCCTTACTGTTTTTCAAGTTCTTAATTATATCCCTAACCTCAGTGACACAGACTTTCTCAATTGAATTTTTTATCGCATGGTGTTCAACATCGCAGTTGTGGTGTCCTATAGCTTTATCTCCAAATTGTCTCCTAAAATAGTCTCTGAAAGCCTCTAGTATTCCGTATGCATCACATATCATTTCCCCTCTACTATTTCTCATGTTGACAAATTCTGTACTTTTATTGCCTTTTATTTTTTATAAAGCAGGTTCTTTCTTCCTTCAAAGTCTTTTTGTATTTTCATCTCTTCTTCTGCTCTAATTGTATCTTTACGTTCCTTAACTAATCGTTTGAGTATTCTGTTTTCGTGTCTATAATCATTTCTACATCTATTTCTTTTCTCATTGCTGAGACCTGCGATGTTCAAAGTTCTCCTGTATGCTTCTCTCTTTGCTTTTTGGGCAGCTTGAATTTCATCATTCCACCACGCATCACCAGACATTCTTCCTACAAATGCGGTACCACACACTTCGATCCTACATCTAACAAGGATATCCCGTAACTTTGTCCAGGCGCCCCCTATATCTTTGTTTTCTATACGGTCCTCCCATGTTGCCCTATCCATGCTTTTGATTATCTTATTTTGGAAATCTATTCGCACATCCAGTTTCTGTAGGTTCTCAATTTTGATTCGCGTTTGTTTTGTTTTCTTGGTTCTCTTTTTTCTCCACCCCCGACCGAAGTTAATTTTTGAGATCAGAAGGTAATGATCAGTATTGCATTCAGGATCCCTCATGACCCTTGTATCTTTGACTAACTCTCTTAGTCTTTCATCCGCAACAACGAAGTCAATTATACTGCGGCTATTTCCTTTACACCAGGTGTACATGTGAATCAT
>NC_046661.1:116171466-116177477 GCF_010883055.1 Belonocnema kinseyi | reverse complement strand
CCGCTTCCAGCGAAATCGCGGTAAAATTTCAGCCACAACCACGTCTCATAACCGTGAGATAGGTGGTTATATATATATAAAATGAATAAATAATAATAAAAGTCGATAAACGAAGGAATTTCATCATTTTTTTTGCGATAAAGAGATTCCCCAATTCTCAAGTGAGCATAGTAAGGGAACTGACGTCAATTAAACATCCATAATTAATTTAAGATTTTTATTTTTCCATTTAAGTACAAAAGACTTATCATTTAATAAAAATGTGCTGAAAATTTTCCTTTGAATGTGGTGTGGAAAGGAGTTTTGTTAAAAAATATGTGGGATTTTCTAACAGGCAACTGCATGCATTTCTGACCTTTCTTATTTTTATTTTTTAAGTGTATTTTAATCTGCTTTATGTTCAGGGCAAAATCATATGCTGAAAATGATAAGAGAAATATCTATTTCTGAAACTTACAAACGTTTGTTAACAGTTTTAAAGTTTTTTGTATAATTTGAAAGGCGATTCTTAATAGTATTTTACTAACTGATGGAGATATTTGAATAATTTCATTTCTGAAATCTATTCCCTAAATATCATATTAAAATAAAATTTAAGAATATGTATAAAAGTATTATTCGTTTAAGAAAAATAATGTATACAGAGTACGGTTTTTATAAGAAACTTCACGACAGTTTTTTTGTACCATGTTTGACCCTAGGGCAGAATCAACGAAAAATATTCTAATAGTATGTTTATTAGTTATTAAGATACTATACGAAGACTTACTTTTAGAATTGTTTTGTTCTTTTAAAATCATGAGATATTCCTTCATAAAATAAATGTTGTTAAATTTATTTTACAATTATTTACAATTAGAATTATTTTGCAATTAAACTAAAATTGCAAAAGCTGTATATTCTAAATATTAGGACCAATTCGAGAATATTGCAAAATGAACAAAAATTGTGTTTAAAATTTTCAGAATCATTGAGAATTTTTTAAATCTTCTCTAATGTATTGAAATGTTTTAAAATAATATATAAAAATTAATTTTTCGGAATAAAAAATTATTTTAATTATTTCTAGGAACCTAAAAGATGTTTTTTGTCATTTTCGTGAAACGTTAGAAAATTCTCAACAAATTGTTCCAAGTTTTAATTATTTTTGAATCGTTTTAAGATTTCTGAATACATATATCTTAAACTTACTCAAATTTGAAAGCACATTTTTAAACCACCATAAAGGTTTTAAAAAATTATACAACAAAATTGCGCAAGAAGGCTTGATAAGAATTAAGTTTTTTTCTAAAATTATGTAACATGGCAAAATTGCAACATTTTGCTGCACGCTATTTTAAACCCTTTTTAAAATTTTTACGAAATAATAAAAAAAAATGTGTTCTTTTTTCAAGTTTCACTCAGAATTCATTCCATTTTTTCTTAAAAATGTATCGTTTTATTGGAAAATTCAACTATGTGTTTAAAAATTTAAATATTCAGTTGTGCATTTTGAAACTTTTTTTTTTGTTCAAAATATCTTTCAGTTGAAAATTCATTTCTGACATAAAAATTAAACTATTTTACAGAAAATTAAATTTTTTATCTGAAAATGTAACTTTTCCATTTTTGGTTAAATAATTGTTTTATAGTTTTAATATTATTTTTTAAACTTGATAATTTAACGATTTTGTTCATTTTTTTTTAAATAATTTTTTCAGTACAAATTTGTCCTTTTTTAATAAAAAATGATTATTCTCGTTTGAAAATTGATTTTATGGTTGATAACACAGCCACACAAAAAAAAGTGTGCGGATCTGGTAACAAGACACACGTATTAATATGGATTTTGGGGCGCTGAATTCAAATTCGTTATCAAAAATCACCCATCACGTCATGGTTGAGCCATAACCTCAAAAAATGACGAAAAATCATGCACCAACAGAACCTGAGGTCACCTAACCTGAATTAACAGAAATTTATTGAACTACACATAAAGCTCTGGAAGCATATTTTCCCAGTAGCAAATGTGTGCTAAATCGAATGGGTCAACTCGAGCCTAACCTAGAAATAAATCTAACCTAGGCTAACCTAACCTAACCTCACGAAACACAATTAAACTAATTGTGTTGTCCCGTTGTGTTTGCGGTACCGTTTGAATCAGCTTGGGCTTAACCTGCAAAGAGGTCAAACCTATCCTAACCTAAAAAAAAACCTGACCTAACCTGATCTAAGCAGTGCACTAAAGACGTCTCTTCGTCTTTAACGAAAATCTTTCTGAATTCTTTGTCCCTGTCGCGATAGAATGAAACTTTTGTCTTTGGCTCTAGAAGATTTCTTCGTTTTAGAAATGAAGCGGAAAATTCAGCGCCATCTTTCGGTAATCCAAGATCTCTAATGAAATCATTCAGTACTAGTTGCGACACTAATATTGGAACCTTCAATTTCATTTTATGCACGCCATATTCGTCATCTTTTTCGTCATTTTCATCGGAATCATCAGAACTATTTTCTCTTCGATCACTGGTTTCACTACCGTCTCCATGACGTTGACTTTCAACTTCCATTCTCTCATCTTCTAAAGCGCTTAAATCAGTCTGGCGTGCATTTTTATTGATTTCAATTGCTCTTGTGGCTGTGCACACATTAATGTACGAAATGCTATTTTTCTTTTTGGCGTTGAACCCTTTGACGGAATTCATGCAAAAGTAGCAGGCCTTCGCAATAACGGGGTTTTTCCATGTGGTTGGTGTAGAGTACTTACGGTACTTTTCGTTGTTTGAAAGTTTTAGACGATACAACACAAGTCTACAGGAATTGCAAATGACGTGAGGAACCCATTTTGTTTCTTGGTGCAGCAATTTACGGTCAAAACACTTTTCGTAAAGACTTTTCACTTCCTCATCGATTGATTTTCGTAAACTGCTCACTTCATATTTACTGCAAATGTAACAGAATGAATCTGAGCTATTCTTGCAGGCATGCGATTGAGAAATGCTCGCGGTTTTTTCCCTTGTAGCATGAGACTCTACACCAACCAAGTGATCCATTGATGACGAGCTACGGTTGCATGATGACGACGTCGGAGAGCCCGCTTTCCCACCCTGATCAGACGCCGATACTGAGGTTTTTCCCTGCATCGTAATACACTTTTTACCTGTGTCTGTCATGACGGCATAAACGCCGTTTACCCAGGGACTCAGCCAATGTGGATCCGTTGCCCACCGTCACCACGTGGAGGTGCCCTGGTTACAGACACAGGCGAATAATGCTAGCAACAAGCGGTTACGAAACTCCAGACATTTACTGCTATTAATGTCAAAATATGAAAGTACGCAAGAACAGGGTTGCCAGCGTAATCGGTTAGGTTAGGTCAGGGTTTGTTAGGTTAGGATAGGTTAAACCTCTATGTAGGTTAAGCCGAAGCTGAATGAAACGGTACCGCAAACACAACGGGACAACACAATCAGTTTAATTGTGTTTCGTGAGGTTAGGTTAGGTTAGGTTATGCCAGGTTAGATTTATTTCTAGGTTAGGCTCAAGTTGACCCATTCGATGTAGCATACATTTGCTACTGGAAAAATATGCTTCCAGAGCTTTACGTGTAGTTCAATAAATTTCTGTTAATTCAGGTTAGGTGAGGTCAGGTTCTGTTGGATAAAGTTATGTTAAATAAGTTGATATCAGGCAAGGGTTGATCCTTCACAGTTGTCGACATGTTTTTGAAGTGAAAATTTGCATCACTGGCATTATTTTGAAATTTATTTGCCTCAGTGCATGATTTTTCGTCATTTTTTGAGGTTATGACTCAACCATGATTAATTAAATTAAATAAAAATAAAAATAAATTAAAATAATTAATTATTAATTGAACACTTTTATTATTTGTAATTACTATGTAACATAACCTATATTGTTTTGATACTTGTATCCATTTGAAGTTTCGAACGCAACCATGGAAACTATGATAAACTTGATCCGAAGATGCACGGACTTAACCGAATGGCCGATCCGAATGCAACTTTAAAGGCGCGAAATATGAAAATACCCCTGTAAAATGGCTTCTCCTCTGCTATTGCGCAATTCGGGTAGCATTCGATTCGCCATGTATGTAAGCCCCAGCGTGCCCACCCTGTATATGCTATGCCTTACAGCTAATAAAATCCCTCGTATCAGTTATTATTTAAAACTCACTTTCAATTGATTTGAATGCAATATGAAACGCGTTAAATTCCTAAGATTTAAAGTCGAAATATATAATGAATTTCCAACAAAGAAGATTAATTTTCTTATCCAAAAAGACGAATTTCTAACAAATTCCATGAATTTTCAACCAAATATTTGAATTTTAAACTTATGAAGGATCCATTTCTAATTAAGCCTAGACAAGTTGCAATTGTAAAAAAAAAAATAATTTTTAACATAAAAAAGCAAATTGTCAACAAAAAAAGTTCTATGTTAAGCCAAAGAGAAATATATTTTTAAAAAAAAAACTAGATTTAACAAACATGAAAAAAACACGGAAAAGTTCGTTAACAAACGAATCCTACTTTAATTTTCTACCATGTTGTTAAATCATTAATCAAAATATACTAATTTAGAACTTAACAATTGCATTTTTAATAAAAAGGCGATGTAAAAAAAATCAAGAAAATTCATTTTCAACCAAAAAGATGAATTTTCAACAAAACAAAAGAATGTTCTAAAAAATAATTAAATTTTAAACTCATAAAGTATAAATTTCGAACAAAAATGTAAAATTGCAAATTTTTAGATAAAAAATTAATTTGGAACAAAACAAAAAACCCAAAATGTCACGAAAATTGTTACATGTTAAAAAAAAAGATTAATTTTCAACTAAATCTGTAAATAAAATTTTTAACAAAAGAGTCGACGCCAAAGATCAAGGGGAGTCCAAAAATATGAATCTTTAATGAAAAAGTTCAATTTTTAACCAAGTCGTTTAATTTTCAATTAAAGAAGATAAATTGCGAAAAAATAGTTAAATCTTTAACCAAAGAAATGAATTTTCCAGCATTGTATTAATGATCTACCAAAATAAGACGAGCTTTCAACAAAATATATTAATTTTTAACAAAATTTTTTTATTTTAAAGCCGGGAGGAGCAATTTTAAACCAGAAAATATTAATTTTTAATAAAAATATCAATTTAAATCAGAAATGAAATTTTTACCTTGTTAGTTAAAAAAAAATGAATAATAAGGAAACATACTAAATGTTATCTAAGTTCGTAACTTTTCTTCCGTTGACCCCCAACCCCTGTTCGAATCATAGTTTTTAGTATGACCCCATTCCCCATGCAATTGTTAATGAAGTTTACTGATGACCCCTTAAAGTTTCGATTTTTGTATTTAATGAAATTATCCTTATAATGTATAGATTAATACTTGTTTAGCATAAAAATACACAACGAAACATCGACAAGACTTAGAAAACGAAATTGCAACAATCAAAAGAATGACAGAGAACAAGTATATTGAGACTATACTTAAGAAACTTTATTTTCAATTTTATTTATATTGGATAAAATATCAATATTACAGAGAAAAGTAACAGCATTTTACTTTGAAGAATTTAAATGATTTAGAAACTGAAATTAATTACAAAAATTAAAGGACCTCTAATTTTTCTCATTCTCATCATTTATGATTGAGAAAGGATAAGAAAATAAAGGTCCGACAAGTCCGAAAAGAAAGGACGAGTTCGTTAACAGCCATTTTGGATAAAAATACAAATTTTGGGACCATTTTTTATACTTAAAATTTTTATTTACGGCTATTAATAGTACTCAGAAGGCCAAACAATTTATCCTGATGACTTTTTTTTTTATACAAAAAAAATTCTCAGAGTTATAGCATTTGCCAAATTTTTAATATGAATCGAAAATCAAAATTGTAAGCCAAAAACTGGTACGATATGAAAAAAGTAAAGAAAAGCATTGCTTTTTAAAAGCCCTACAAGATTATCATACAAACTTTTTGGATTTTCTTGTAAAGTTGAAAATTCTAATT
>NC_046661.1:116167317-116171366 GCF_010883055.1 Belonocnema kinseyi | reverse complement strand
CGTTAATAATCACTTCTTGATAGGAGGCGTACGTTGTGTTTTATTCGCGAAAAATAACGTTGAAAATATAAAAAAAAACTTTGTGAAAAAATGATACAAGTTACGAAAAAAAAATTATTCAACAAAAATTATTTACCCGAAAAAGAGCTACAAATTTGTTATGAATTACTTTTTGACATGACACGTATTTTTGGTTTTGATCATAAAACTGGTATTAAAAATAAAAATTAAAAATTTGTGGAAAAACAACAAAAGGTACAAAAACAAATTGATTGAAAAAAATTATTCGCCCAAAAAATAATACGAATTTGTATTAATTGAAAATCTAAGTGAAAAATCTAAAAGAAGACTTGTAGTATATTTTGCTTTATACATGTATAAAAAATAATATGAAAACCAAAATCCTATTATTAGCATAACAACGCGAGATTGAGAAAAATGTCTCAAAAAAGGATTGTATTTTTTACGTTTATTTTAAGGTGGTTCAGAAAATATAAATTTACAACTGTCTGTCAAAAAACAAGTGCTCAGCGCGAGTGTCACGATAATATTGTGTAACTCAAAGCCTACAGAGCTTTGAGAAACTTAATCTTTAACTATACTTATTTAAGCAAAAAATTTAGAATATGAACACGCATATAAATACTTCAATCCAAAGAGACGTTTTTTGATAAAGTTTCATTCAAGCATTTTAAATGCAAAGAATAAACATCTGAGCGCGAGAATCAAAAGACGCGCGCCCCAGGCGCTCTCAAACTTGCGAGCCACGGCCACAGCGCACGGTGAGAATGTGCCCGCGACAATAAATAGTTCATTTACGGATTATTTATTACAAACTAACAATTAAGAGATAAATGTTTTTGAAACTTTCCAATAATTTCTGACCTTTTAGTTTAAATTGAGAAATATAAGGCAAAATATTTATATATTCTAATCAACCACTCGACTAAAATTCAAAACTACATTTTTTCAATTTTTAAATTATGGGGTTCTCAATTTAAAAAATCGGGACATAATCTACATACATAGTAATATACATAAATTTCTATAAAATATTATATAAAAAAAAATTAAAAATAATTATATTATAAAATTTTATAGTTTCATTATAAATTATTTAATTCATAATTAATTACACAAACATAGAAATTTACGAATTATTGGTTACTTAAATTAAAAATCGTGAGGGAGGCGGTATTCCTATAACATTTAACTCTACATCTAAAAACTCCAAATCGCTAATCATACATGCGAGAACGCTGTACGATCATATTTATTGTAAAAATTAATAATTTTAAATTTCAACTAAATATGTTTATCAATTAAAACTTTTAATGCCTTGGAACGTATAGTTTCATTCAGTAGAATTTCTACCGCTTTTTTTCAAAACAACAAAATAATATTATTCATAGACAGTAAATTTTAATTGCAAAATTACTGATTTTTTCAATAAAAGATTTCAGCTAAAAATATTTATTACGATACAATTACATTTTTATTCAATTTAGAAGTAAATCTTATGCATCTACATATTTTCTCGATGCAAAATTTATTCAAATAATTGATTCATTAATTGAAAATAATAAATCAAAATTCTCGATATAAAATTTGTATTTTATATTTTTAAGTATTTAGTATTTGCCGACTTAGTATCGGCTATTTGGTGGACTTGTTCGACGGGTGAAGATTGCAGAGGCAAAGTAGTTGGTGCGTGCGATTTTCGGGTTGAGAGGCATGGGGGGATCGGGCAATTTTCGCCGGGAGCGCCGTCTACAATTAGTTCCTCGAACTATACACGTGCCATATCTAGGTATATAATATCTTTGGGCAAAGTTAGCCCAACTCCGAGAAAGTTGGCCCCACTATGGCCCAATGCAAAATTCGCATATGGTTGGTTCTAATATAACTCGGGATTTCAAAAGCGGAATAAGTATGAGGAGCAGCTCGGGAGAACAAGTTGCGAAAGCTCGGTTTCCGGCTCATGCATATTCGGCTTTACACGAGACTGGTCTTCGCAGCATTTAATAGAGTCGATTCACCGACAGGATATAAATTATTTTTCTATATGCTACTTAGGACATTTGAATATCCCGTAAACGTCCCGGGGATATCCTGGATATACTAGGGTTATCCCTGAGATATCCAAATTTCCGCTTTGCGGGATATCCGACGGGTTATCCCTGGGATATCCTTGGGACAACCTGGGAGCCAAATGGGATCAAATGGGATATCCCAGTATATCCTATTGCTGTGAGGGTTTTGACTTAAAACAATTTTATCTAAGAAATGTACTGTTCTTCCAAAATGCATTAAAATTAATTGTGTTTAATTCAATGTTGCAATATTTTTTCTGCTTGTATAAACCGCTTTTTTGTTGGAAGTGATTTTAATGGATAGTGCCATTCTTAAAGATAGTTCAAGTTGGAACGAAAAATCGAAGAAGTGTAAATATTTGCTCTGCTGAAAAATGAATTATTTTAAATCTATAAAATAACTAATCATGATTTTTCAATCAAGGTTATTTAAAATATACATTTTTATGTTTTTTATTACTTATTACTTTCCTGAGATGACTTTGAATTTTTCCAATTTTGGTTACAATTTTAACTTTTTGCATAATGCAAGAAGAAAGTTATTCAATTATTTAAATTTTTTAATTCAGGAAATCATTCAAATTTGCTCTATTCTTACAATAGCATCTTTAAAAAATTGACAAAATATGTTTCTGTAATCATTTTATTTAACTGTTCGGGTTTAATAATTTATTTATATTAATTATTTTTATTCCTAGTAATAATTAAATAAGAAATACTTTCAAATTATCAATAATACAATGAGCAAATACTTTGAGTTTGGAATATAATGTAGTTAACTGTTTAGGTTAAACAACTTTTGTCTCCTTTATTTTTCTAAAGAAAAATGAAAAAACTTTTCAACTTATTTTACTAATTTACATTGATAAATTATTTGATTTCAAAAAATGTAATAATTATTTTAGATTTTGTATAATTATCTGTATATCTCTTTTATTATATTGAGTACTAACTGTTTCAACGTTTTTTTAGAAATGTTTTATGGTTCTTAATATTCAAAGCTCAGTGAAAGTGACTGGGAATTTTACTTCGGTCATTTCATCAATCATGACTAAATATGTGTAGCTGCTTTAATCAGCCCTGCGTTAGGAAAAGCAATGTAATTCAAAAATTGAATTTCTATAAGACGGAAACTGCCAAATACTTGCCAGGTAAAATAATCTTGCTTGTTCTACTAATATTGTCCATACGAATCTTTTTTCTATTACTATTTAGTTTAATTTCAGAAGTTATAACTGCCAAATGTCCAAACTTGCTGCTAAAGGAAAAAACAGAAAAGCTTAGCTGCTGGCTTTCGGGTGCAAAGGACAGAGAAACCGGTAAAAAAAGTTCGTACATGAAAAAGAATACAAAATAAGAGTGACAAGAGTGAGTAAGAGTGTAGAGTGAATAATATTTTTCAAAGATATTTTAGCCTCCCCCCCTTCTCCCAACCCTCCCTTATTAACTGCAGTTTTGGTGGGACTGACGTTATAGCTACAATCTCCACCATATGACGAGTTGCTACTTAACTTTGACATGATTTCGACTCAGAAAATAAATTTATTGCATAAACGTGATAGTTGGGTGTATAATCTGAACTATCAATAATACAAACTAAAAAATAGCGTCGGAAAGGACTGGAACTTTAATTGACAAAAGGCATGCACACAGAAAATCTAAAGGTCATGTTTCAGGCGACGAATGGAGACTGGGTGTCTGGAATGCTATGGGAGTAAATGATCTCAAGGTAAAAGAATTGCGTGAAACTATAGACTTGAGGAAACTAGATATTTTATGTGTACCTAAAACAAAGAAAAAGGGACTGCTGTTGGCTAGAATGAAAGTAGGAGTCAGAAGACTATTTATCATAGTATGCTTCGCGCCAGTTGATAGTGATCCCAGAGAAGTAAAAGACGTCTTATGGGACACTTTAAATGACACAATAAATATTTGCGAACATGGGGAAAGAATAAT
>NC_046661.1:116140128-116167217 GCF_010883055.1 Belonocnema kinseyi | reverse complement strand
AATATAAAAATCTTGAATGTTCAGTGCACTGAAATACTACATTTTTTAATGTTTCCAAATTTTTAGAAATAATTTAACCTATTTTATATGTAATTAAAATAAAAAAATTTAAATCGCATTCAACTGATTCCAAGTTATCTTTTTTGAATTTTCAAAATTGAGGCTCCGGATGCAAAAAGGAGATATAGAATTATTCGGCTGGAGTGGGGAGGTCCTTGAGCACTTAAAAATAAAGTCTCGAATTTTAATTTTTGAGATATATATCCACAATGCAAATTTAATGCCGCATATTTTTCTCCTCTTAAAAAATATTGTAGCTTTTTTATTTTTCGAATTATTTACGAAAAAATGTTTTTTCCTTTGAATGAAATATTTTGAATTTTTCACTTCAACTTGCAACGAAATGGGAAGTTTTTAATATTTCGTAATAAAACTGATCAGAAATATGCATTATCACGTTATGCGACGAATGACGTTAGAGAAAGTTCAAACTATTTATTAAAAAAATTGTTCATAATTTTTTTTCGAGACGGTGCGTAATTTGTGCACAAACAACTTCCAACGCTTCGGGATTCGAGCGAATTTTGAACAAGCAAAAACTGCCAGTGAAAAAGTTGTTCAAGAAGGTTCAAGGAAGTCTTCTGGAAAATTTTAGCTCAATTGGAATAGTACTTTACAAACTGTTAATGTTTTAATTTTCTGGCGCAATGTATTTTCTCCCGCGTAGACTACGGTCCGGCCGGTAAACCATGTCGTAAGGTGTCTTTACGATATCGTAAATGAGTAGTATGATCTGACAATGTCTTCACGATATCGCAAAGACACCGAAACGACATGGACACAGGATGTCGTAAAGTTGTCGCAAAGACGTAACGATGTCGTAAAGATGTCGCCAAATTTTGTGCCCACTGGGAAGTGTGTCTCGCAATCAGTCGAATTTTTGTAATTAAAAATACAATGAATATAAAAATGATTGTTTATTAAGTATACAAAAGTGGTTTTAAATGTATAAATTGATATTATGGTGCTAAGGGTAATAATTATGTTACATATCTCCGTTTTAAAAAATAATTAAATCTACTCTATTCCTCTTCCGATAACATAATTGAATCGTCAACTGATTTATATATTTTAATTTTTTTTCATGATATTTTTCAAGTATATCAAGCAAGAATCAATTGATTAATTTATTTATTACATACCGCATTTGTGCTACATTTAAGAACACTTCTTTCCCACAAACTTCCATGCTTCTTTCGTTTTCTACCATTAATAGGTTTTAAATTATTTTCCATTTTGTAATTGGAAAACTGCACTATATTTATATCATCGAAATTTATATAGCTATTAGGATAATGTAATCGAATAAATTTTATATATCACATAATATTTTAACGATGTGCTCTGCTAATCGGAACAGAGTTAACTAAACTGATACATTTTTTTGGTAAAGAAACAACCTGAAAGACTATGTAAGTATATTTACAAATAGAGGTCAGACGAAGAACATGCTAAATACAAAAAAAAATAAATGGGGAGAGAATGTTTATTTTTAGGACTTTTATGAAGTTCATGTTTCTGGAAATAGCAACATTTAAATAATTTCATAAGAGAAGAAGAACTATTTATTATAAAACATGGTTTTCCATATTTCTCGTATTGTAATAACAAAAATTAGGCTGATTGTGAGACACACTTGTACCTAACGCTGGGGTAGCCTTTTACCGGCCGGGTCGTAGTCTATGCGGGAGAAAATCCATTGGGCTAGAAAATTAAAACATTAACAGTTTGTTAAGTACTATTCCGATTTAGCTAAAATTTTCCAGAAAAATTCCTTGAATCTTCCTCAATAACTTTTTCACTAACAGTTTTCGCTTGCTGAAAATTCGCTCGACTCCCGAAACGTTAGAAGTTGTTTGTGCACGAATTACGCACCGTTTCGGAAGGAAATTATTAACAATTTTTCAAATAAATATTTTGAACTTTCGCTACAGTCTTCGTCGCAGAACATGACAATGCATATTTCTGATCAGTTTTATCACAAAATATTAAAAACTTCCCATTTTGTTGCGAGTTGAAGTGAAAAAATGCAAAATATTTTATTCAGAGAACAAAACAGTTTTTAGTGAATAATTCGAAAAATAAAAAAGGTACAACTTTTTTTATGAGGAGAAAAAGATGCAGCATTAAATTTTTATCGTGGATATATATCTTAAAAATTAAAATTCGAGACTTTATTTTTAAGTGCCCGGGGGCCTCCCCACTCTAGCAAAATAATTTTATATCTCCTTTCGCAACCGGAGCCTCAATTTATGTCATTACTTATTCTGATTAAAAATAATTGAACCTCTTGCGATTAAAATCGGGGGTTCTGCTTGCGAAGAAATGTGCTGAAAGTATTTTATTTTAAATTATTCGGATTTTTATTTTAAAGGCTGATAATTGTACACAATTTCCAGACGCATATTTTTTATTCTTCTACAAGAATTTTTAGGGTTTTCAGTTTTTTTAAATAAGTTTATTCTAAGTTTCTAAAACTCTTCTAAAGTTTAAATTCTGTTTGAATATCATCAATTCTACTAAATATTTCTTGAATTTATTCGATAATTTACATTTTTTTAAACTTTTGAATCTTAACGAATTGAAACATTTTGCTTTTAAAATCGTCTACTCTTTTTCGAAATTTAAGGAAATCGTTTGACGTGTTTAAAATTCTTCTTTAATTTTCTTCTAACGTACATTTTTTAAAATAAAAAATCATTAAAAATTTTTTAGATACTTTGACAATTGTTTAAATCTTTTATAATGCTTTGAAATGTTTTAAAATAATCTCCCAAAATGAATTTGTCGAAATAAAAAATTATTTTAATTATTGCTAGGAACCTAGAAGAGTGTTCGCCATTTTCGTGACACTTAAGAAATTGCAAAAAAATCTTTACAAGTTTTAATTATTTTTGAGTCGTTTCAAAACTCCTTAATATTTTTTTGAAACTTACGCAAAATTTGAAGCAAATTATTTAAGGCAGTCCAGCTATTGGATCGATCAGATGAAAAGTCATTAAAATTAGTTGTTTTTTTTTTGCGGAGAAATGTGTCTTCTGTCATGTAATCCCTTTTTCAGGGGTCCTTTTCAGGTTGAAATTTGAATTATCACTGTTTAAAGTCGTGTCAAAAAACATGGGATCTCATGGTGAGGCCTTACGCGGGCTCCAAAAATGGTTAATTTGGGCTCTAAAACACGTTGAATATTGTTAGGAAAACTTTACTTCAGACAGAAAATATAATTCGAAATTTGAGTTACTGCTCATTTATACTTGCTTCCAGGGTATTTGAGCTTAGTTTTAGAAAAATTTAGCCTAGAATCAAAAATGTAACTAGAATCGAGTCAAATCAACATTTAAGTTTACGTTCTACTATTATAAAAAAAAAATTAATTTATATTAGTCAGCATAAACATTTTTTACCTAATTTAGTCATTGATATCCTGGTCAAATCTTGTATTTAATTCCAAATTTCAGAAAAAAATAATAGACATAGCTTTGACTAGCTTTCCCAGTTGCGGGACTACTTTAAACCAACATAAACTTTAAAAAAATAGTGCAACAAAATTGCGAAGGAAGGTTTAATGAGAATTAAGTTCCTTATTTTTTTCTATAATCATATAACATGGCAAAATTCCATGAACTTTCATTCTCTTGACACCCTGAAAAATTCAGTTTACTTAAAAACTCCTCCTAATAGCTAGTTAGCCACAGAAAACGAATCGTGAAATCGAGGGCTCGGGTTCGTACTCGTGCCTTTTGGGCTCTACACGAGGCTGGCCTACGCATCATGTAGCAGGCCGACTCACCGACACGCTACGTTTGAATGTATTTCTCCTAGATAGGACAGTGATCCCAGATCTGAAACGAGACGTGGTCCAAAACTATCACAGGTTTATGCCCGTGGAAATATAGCAGGAGACGTTGTAAATGACTGGGTTGCGCGCGCAACCCATTTCTCCTCTTCAGAATTTGAAAACTCGAAGGTGCACGATTGTCGGTCGGAACACTTCGGCGGTTCTATTTATATCTTGAAATAAAATGAAGAGATTGGGATTTTAATATTTCCAGATTTCGATGCTGGCGATTCTCATGATTTGAATACTTCGCGCGCCTCTCAATGTGCGTATATTTTGAGGTTACCTTATTTCAAGTATAAAATATAAATTATATAAATAATAAGACTATTTTATATATATACATATATTATTAATGATAATATTATAATTATGTTATATTATAATAGTCTTATTTATATCTTGATCTGCATTTGAAAGAAATTAAAGAAAGTGGCGATTTTGGAATTCATCTCGTTTGAATAAAAACTCAATTATTTGGTTGAAAAATTAATTATTTTGTTGAAAATGTGACTATTTTGTAAAAACGTCCTCTTTTCTATGAAAAGTTCAACTACTTTGTTGAAATTTTTATTATTTTTATTTGAAGTTTCATCTCTTTCGTTGAAAATAATTTTTGAAACTGACAATTAAACTATACCATTTTTGGTTAAAAAATCATGTATTTTGTTAAAGATTCCTCTTTCTTTGTAGAAATTAAATTTTTTTATGGAAAATTTAGAATTTTTGATTAAAAACTATATTTTTCGGATGAATTGTCAACTGTAAATATTTCTTGGTTGCAAAGTCGTTTTGTTGTAAATGCAACTGTATTGTTAAAAATTAAAATCATAATTTTTGGTGGAAAATTCGATTATTCACTTAAAGTTGAACTATTTAGTAAAAAAATTAATTTTTTCTTATTAAGGATTCATAGTTGTAGTTGAAAATTCAACTATTTGCCTTTAAATTGGGATAAAAATTTAGCTTTTTGTACATAATGCTCTTTTTGACTTAAAAATTAAATAATTTCGTTAAAAGTTCATGTATTTTGTTGAAAATTGACCTTGTTTGGTGGAAATTAAATTTTTTTGGATGAAAATGTATCATTTTTGGTCAAAAATGCAATTGTTTGGTTGAAATATCAACTGTACATCTTCTTGGGTTCAAAAGTAGATTATTTCACTATTTTACAACTTTTGACAATGACAGGAAATGTAATTTTTTTATGAAAAATTAATATTTTCGACGACAGGACTCAGAAATTCAATCGTGAACGTTGAAAATTTCTTAATGATAAAAGTTTTTTGACTTTCGTGTAAGGTTTGGTTTTTAGGTGTTTTATACTATTTTACAACGTTTAAGATTGATATAAAATATAATTTTTTTCTTTACATTTGCAATTTTTCATATAGATGGAACTTAAAATTTTTTTCTTACAAAAAAAAACAGTTTGAATTTCAAAAAATTGTCTTCGAATTTTTGTTACAAAATGCATGGTTTGAAAGTCTGAACTCATGAAACTTTAAAATTTGTGGTGTGAAAAAGATATTCACCCAATATATTTTCACGCGTGGAACATCCATGCGGGTATACGCATCCATTTTTTAATGAAATCAGAGAAAGTAATTAAGTTATAAACAAAGTTCAAAAATTTTATTATTGCCAATCAGCGCCCGGCCAGCTACCGTCTGAACATACGATCATACGATTTGTCCGAACAGAGCCCAGTCAGCCCCCGACTGGGGTTTTGACATAAATTTTGTCCAGCGAGTCCCCGACCAGCGCACGGCTAGGCTCTTAAAAAATAAACATAGCCCGGTCAGTCCCCGACCAGAAACCTGGTTGTACCAGGGCTAACCCGGGCTATTTCCACACGGGAAGGGAAAAGTTGAATTTTTGACCAAGAAGATTAATGATCTACAAAAAAAGACAAATTTTAAACAAAATACATGAATTTTCAACAAAATTATTTAATTTTTAAGTCAAAAAGACGAATTATCTACAAAAAGTTGAATTTTTTAAGCGAAAAATATGAGTTTTCAATCAAAGAGTTAAACTTTCAACCAAATAGTTAAATTTTCAACCATAATTAAAAAATCTTGTTGAAAAAAAACTGATTTTTTTTACAAAGTAGTTCAACTCTTATTGAAATAATCTACTTTTACACCCAAGAAGATGTACAGTTGATATTTCAACCAAACAATTACATTTTTGACTAAAAATGATACATTTTCAACCAAAATGATTAAATTTCCACCAAGCAAGGTCAATTTTCAACAAAATACATGAACTTCTAACGAAATTATGTAATCGATCACTTCCAGTAACACCAGAAGACTATCGAGTCGGGAAAGTCACTTCACAAAATTATTAAGGAAACTCAAAAATATAAAAGAAAAATTGCACTTATTGAAACTACTGTGCAGTAGGAAAAATACCTACGTGTAAAAACTAATGAACTCGGTAAATTTCTGTAGTCTTCAAAAAGGTCAAGATCGAACTGAACTAAGAAACGAGGGAAGAAGTCCCTTATTCGAGCGAGAAATACATTGTTACCTGTTTCCCCACTCCAGCGAAAACAGGAAAGTTTATACTCAAAACTCGAGGAAAATTCACAGAGAATATAAATATTTGAGAACAACACTATTAATCGAACTCGAAAACGTCTCCAATGAAAAAAAACATCGAGAAAAATTATTAACATCTCGCCCGTCTTGTTTGATGAGCGACATAAATTTCATGCAATGAAAATCCAACGATCCAAAGCAGCCAGCCATGAAATACACAACAAAAATGGTCACGGACGATAGTTAAGGATTTAGTGCCGCCCGCCGTGACACATACAATTCAATGAGTGTATAAACTTAGTTTTTTACCAAAGACCATGTCCCACGTTTAAGCAGCAAGGTATCTACAATCAGCACAACGTCTCCAATTTGATAATTAAGCTTCGGGACAGTCCTCTTAATTCTCTGTTGAAGCGTACGCAGGTACTCATTGAGTCAAATTCGCCTCTTGATCGGTTTCCCAAACCGATCACGAATTGCTTGGGCAAAGCGCCAATGAGTAATGTATTTTAGGAATATGTTCTAAGGCCCTACCGATGGGAACATGGTCTCGAGGTAAGATATTGGGATCGTCCGGATCGCCCGTAATTGACAGTAAAGGCCGAGAGTTCATGCATGCTTCAATTTCCACAGTTAAGGTAAAGAACTCTTCATAAAAAAGTTTTGAGCCCCAACCATCGATTTCTGCTTCTCGTAGCATTGAACGGAGCTCTGCATCAGCACCATGGTATGTGGTAGTATTATCACTCCAGATTTCAAGAGGTGCACCTCGACCACCAGCCAAGCGTCGTATAGCGTCGAGAAAAGGTTGAAAGGTGAGATCGCCGATAACTTCTAGAGGCACGGCTTTTGAACTTATGCAGATGAAGAGGGCGATGTATCCTTTGCTGGTGCGCTAGCTGTGTCGGACAGGTCGCTTTATTCCAAAGGGTCCTGCATAATCTACTCCGGTTTTCTCGAAGAGAAGACTGACTATAACTCTTTCAGCAGGAAGATTCCCTATCAACTGCTCGGATTTTTGAAGTCTGATGCTGGTGCATGCAATACAATCACAAATATGTACTTTTACAAGAATGCGACCTCGAATAATCCATGAACGGCAAACAGCATACGATTAAGCTGATTAAAACCCACCATATGGGACTGTTCGGTGGGCCCAATCAACGATAAGTTTCGCGAGAGGACTTTCACCGTGCAAGATGACCGGCTGTCGGTGATCATAAGGCAGAGGAGAGTGTATTGTCATCCACCGACTCTCAAAATTCCAGTTAATTCGATGAATGGAGTCAAACGAGTGTTGGATTGTGTCCCTTTAGTAATTTTCCCTGATGGACGTGATTCAACTCGTCCATTATATCCTTAAAAAGTTAACTTTATGTCCAGAAAAGGCAAGCCTGAAATACCTGATGCATTTCTTCAGGTGAAATCGACATCCAAATTTATGTAGAGTCCACCTGTTGCTCTTTTTCCTGAAACGCTTTATTAATGTACGGAAGCATTGGCCAGTGAACTCCAATTTGCCGAAGCTATTGTTGGGCATGCCACCCGGAGCAAGATTAGCAAAAGAATAAGGGGTCTATTCCTGGAGTAGCAATATCAGCGGAGGTTTTAGCAGTAGAAATATAACGCCAGGAGGCGTTGGAAAGATTTCACTTGATCTCGGAGACTCTGTTGGCGACACTGTTTTGTGAATTCGAATTACGAGCAGAGCGGCGCACAGTTCCTGTCTAGGGATAATTGACGTAATTAGTTGTGTTTTGCATGTTCCATGCTAGGCCTGCACTCTGACGTAAACTACTTCAGAAAAAGCATGCTTGTTAGCATCTCCAAAGCCTTCAATTTCCACCGAATTATCAGGATGGTAGCCTATCGATTGTGGAAAATGTATTTCAGTTACACCAAACAGATTAGTCTGAAATGTTCTCCATCGTACGAGTAAAGGTTTAGGAAGTGGATCATCCTAATCGACTTGTGCCTTCCACAGATCCTTCATCAAACTTTTCGCAATGTTAAGTTATTGAACTGAGCCAACAAACTGGACCAAAAGTCGAGAGATGGCTGCAAGAGGCACCATTTTAGTTATCGAGCAGTCACTGTCAATTACTGGATCTTTGAGTCGGATCCGTCAGATACAGGATCCCAGTCAACTCCCAGTGCATTCACCGGGCCATCGATCTCAAATTGTACACAACTTGGAAGCTATCGATCACACTTAGGAATTCCGGCTAAAAGAGAAATGTAGTTGAAAGCCCATTTTTTAGGTGCATTCCTCCAGACTTCAAGAGCTGAATCAGTTGATCTCGAAGTTTTGTAGCAGATTTTCCATCACTCGCGCCTGACAAGTTGAAGTCAATATAAATATTCTTGCGAATGACCACTGATGTTTCAGGATATCTCTGATCTTCATCTTTTGCTAACTACATCATCTGAATGTCCGCGCTAAAGGCAATAAGAAGGTATCTCCAACGCATCAAAACGGAAACGAGGTAATTTTGTAATTTTGGTACTGATTCTCGAGTGAAATCACGGAGGAATGTTTAATTAATTCTGTTCCCAAAATCGCTTCAGAATTTCCGTGACGAACTCCAACGGGAAGAAGTGAGCCGTAAATGTCAGCTCCCAAGAGCCCGTCGATAGGTCTTGGGACAGCGAATTCTGGATCCGCTAAGAGGAGACCTTGAATTTGAGTCCAATTCCTCTGAAAAATCATCTGCGATGCATTAATCACACTAAGGTCTCAAAAAACTAGAGCGTTAACTTCTACAGGTGAAGCTACTTGCGAAGGCTCACGACAAAGAATGCCTCGTCTATGAGCAATATCGATGGGCTTATTTCGAATCATGCTGATAGGAACATTAACTGTCTGTTGCGCAAGACCAAGTCGTCGAAACAAAGGACGTGATGGGAAGCTGGTTTGGGAACCAGGATCAAAAATCAATAAACGGGAGTTCTTAGTAGTTGAATGGGTCGCTTGTGGCCTGACGAACCGTGAAGAGAAGTGTGATGGCGTTCCTGGCATCGCTGGAGACTAAACTTCAAAGCACAATCTTTGCTGAGATGTCCTAAGGACAGACAGTTGAAACAGAAATGACGCCGAAGTGCAGTCTCGAGTCAAGTTATCTCCTCTAAGGACAGGAGCGACTATTGTGTTCATCTGTGCAGTTGCACACCTACGATTCACTAAGGTAGACGGTAACTTCGACTGCTTTTAATAGCTTATACGATTGTTCCAATTGGGAGCGGCGGCCCACCTGTCGCGCCCTGACTTGCGTAACATTTCGGTGACTTTGAGTTCTAGAATCTGCTGATGTAGAAACGTTTTAATCTTGGAATAGACAGAATATGCATCTGCTTCCCCCAACTGATTCTCCCAATCACGGCGAGTAACAGAATCCATTCCCTTTGCAGGTATGAATGCGAATAAAGGATCCCAATTATCGATCGGGCAAATAATGAGGGGCTTAAGGATTCTCTCCGCCATGTAAGTGTGTCCAATAATGTTTGCAAACACTGTGCACTTTCTTCTTTTAAGGCATTGATGGAAGTTAGAGCCTGGAGATGATCGTGTAGTAATAATTGCTTATTGTCGTAGCGATTTAAGAGATGGTTCCAGGCTATCGAATAATTGCCTCTGTAGTCGAAATCATATCCAAAGCGCTCTTAGTTGTACCCTGAACCACTCCTTGCAAGTAGTACAGTTTTTGTACCGAAGTGAGTGAGGCATCATCTTGCAACATGGAACGAAAGAGATCACGAAAGGATTACCAATCTTCTCGTCGCCTTGAGAATGTTTAAAATTTGATCCTGGGCAAACGAGTCTGCACATATGACCGAGAGACCGTTGTTGGATGATCTACTGTAAGCACCGAGATGTTCACGACACGGTCGACAAGAGATTGGACATCGTACAGATGACTTTGCATCTCAATGAAAGTAGCTTCGGTAGTATCAAACTAGTTATCAGTGAAATATGGGTCTGTGGCGAGGTTATCCTTACTCACCAGTTTTAGGTGATTCGATTGTAACTTTTGAAAGTAATAAAACATTAGCTGTTTCTGGCTACGTAGAAATATGGAGATAATTTTATTTCGCTCAGCAGCAAGCACATTTCTTTCAATATTCGTCATCGAAATTATCAATGATGGTTGACTCTTCAGAAGTTCCAAAGCTTTCAATGCGGCAAATGTTCATTAGATTGCTGATCTGTAACAAATTTCATAAGAAAACATAATCTCACAATCCACAATTTGAAATATGAAGAATGAAGTCAAAACGTATTCGAAAGTCAAGGAAGAGAAGAACTGGGAATGTTCAACCTCCAGACTTTTGATGCCGTGAATTGCTAAGATTCGGAGAAACAGCCTGGAGTATTAAAAAGGTTCAGAGGGTGAAAGTATAAATACTGATCAGTTTTATAAATTTCAATTTTCAAGAAATCTTATAAGAAGTTCGAGTTGATCTGTATGAATGGATTGCTGCTCGCATGAATACAATTTCAGGCTCAGCTACTTAATATCATAGTCATGCCCTACGGCGCGTCCGGCCAGGTGCATGCAAGTCAAAGTCACAGTCCTGGTCATGGTGGGCGCTCTCATATGGCATCCAACTGTGTTAAGCCAGACGCACGCTTCTCCATCGTCACAGTCATGGCCTTGATCGGTGCTCTCACATGGCATCCGGCTGTGTCAACTCAAACGCATGCTTCTCCTTCGTCACACTCATGGCCCGTAGCACAGAAAATCGCCGATCCTCGAAAGTATAGCAACATAGATCTTCAATTGAGTCACAACAAAGGAACCCGCACTAAATGTATGGGAAATGTATGGGATGAAATATCCGTAAAAAAATAAAAAAAATGGACAGTTTTAGCGCTATGCGGCGCTAAGCGCTCAAGATCAGTGAATAAAACGAATCACGGTTCAGATCGTGGTCTTGTCATATTTTCGCCTACACCGTTGACTCATATAGCGCGCTTCTCAAAACGATCAAACGCTAAGCGCCGAAGATTTTAACTTGACTTGTAACGAAGCAAATGTTCATGCGGCCGCGGCGTTTAATAGTGAGGATAGTTTTACTGATGAAGAGTTTGAAGCTATTGCTCCTGTAACAAAGGAACAATTTACATAATTGTATGCATTTTGTGATCCTATTCCGCAGTTAAATGGACATGGTGCCAGATACGTGAGGAAAAAAGATCTGCTGACTTTCCTTTGCAAAATGCGTCAAGGTCTTTCTGATGAATTTCTGAAAGTGATTTTTTATTATTCGAGCCGGCAAGCTACAAGCATGGCCATTTCTACTGTAAGAGAGTCTTTAATGCAGCGATTTGTGCCTGGTAACATTGAATTTAATGCGATAAGCAGAGAGGAATTCATTGAAAGATACCAGAAATTCCCAAAGTTATTGCTATCATCGATGGAACTTATGCTTACATGCCGAAGAGCAGAAAGTTTCGCGTATTTCGACAGTCATTCTGCACAAATACAGGACGTCACTTGGTAAAACCTGCTCTCATTGTTGCTCCAGATGGATACTCGTACATACTTGAAATACAAGGACCATATTTTTCTGACTCGCGAAACAATGACGCACAAATGCTCATTAACGAATTTGAAAGAGATATGGCAGGTATGAGAGATTTTTTCAACATTGGTGATATTTTTATAGAGGACCGTGGATATAGAGATGCCCAACCACTTCTAGAACGCTTAGGAATATTTTCCAAGATACCACCATTTCTCCAACAAGGACAGAGTCAATTGGTAACGGAAGAAGCAAACGAAGTTAGGCTAATAACGAAATCTAGATGGATAGTGGAATCCAGAAATGGCCACATAAATTCCATTTTCAAGTTCTTCGATAATACCATTCCGATGGCTCATGTACACAATCTAAGGGACTTCTTTCGTATTGCTACTGCCATAATTAATCGATACCATCCTGTTATCGAGATGCAAGGCGCTACAGCAAAGTTTGCAAGAGAATATATAGCGAGAGCTCGTGAGCCAAATATTGTGCAAGCGCGCGTAGAAGTGGACAATATGCGCTACGGAAATGCAAATTGGAATCGCCTGCATGAACTTCAAGTACCAAGATTTCCTCGCCTTAGGTTGGAAGAAATACGCGACATAACAATTGGCATGTATCAAGTATAACTTGCCCCATCTTACGTTTAAGACAAGCTGCAACGAGAAGAAGATGAGGAGTTTCAACTAGATACGCGACTTAATGAACCTGGTTTGATCAGAGTACGAGTATTTTCTCGTTTCCGAAATTCGACAAAGTACCAGCTGTGGATAGCGTTCAATGAGATCGATGACATAGGACCAAACAATAACAAAACGATTCTCGGTTATTACTGCACATGTAAGTCAGGGTCCAGAACTCTTGGCACTTGCGCACATATTGCAAGCGTTTTATAGTTCCTGGGTTATGCACGTCACCAGCAATACGTAAAGTATCCTCAAACTCCCTTGCTACAAAGGATTCTAGACGCGGCTAATAGAGGTGAACAAGCGAACCCGAATCAAGAGCCAGAAATAGTTTAATATTTCGCAAAAGCTACTGGGATTGGTTCTATTCGCTGATCATGGGTGCTTAGCGTTTGACCCTCTTGCGAAGGGTACACTGTTATTATCGGAATGCGCGCACTAGTTAATAATGTTACTTTGGGTATCATTTCTGCCTTTAAAGAAGTGATTAATTAGTCAAGTTAAAATCTTGGGCGCTTAGCATTTGATCGTTTTGAGAAGCGCGCTATATGAGTCAACGGTGTAGGCGAAAATATGACAGACCACGATCTGAACCGTGATTTCTATGTTGACATCGCTTTTGTAACAAAATCTGTTGTAATTCGTTTTATTCACTGATCTTGAGCGCTTACCGCCACATAGCGCTAAAACTGTCCATTTTTTTGGATTTTTTTACGGATATTGCACCCGGCACTTATAACCTTAAAAATTACCAAGTTTTAGCTAAATCCACCGAAAGCCATTTTCCCATACATTTAGTGCGGGGTCCTTTGAACCACACAGATTCATTATGAGAATCTAGGTAAAATTCATCATTTTGAGACTTTTTTTCTCATTTAGAGCAACGTGAAGTGTTGTCTTCAAACTGTCAGTCACCTGTCAGGTATTAGTGTCCGTCGCCAGCAGGCGGTGGTCACTCAATGCTTTAGATGTGTCGCAACAAAGTCGACATTGGAGCCATCTAGCGTATACTCATATCCCTAAGATAAGATAATAGATGACCTTTCAGATAACCTCGATAATACCCAGATACTTTTCAGGTAATCGACCTAAAAACTAAAGAAATTGCAGAAAACAATATAAAAACAAGTAGAAATACATAAATAATTGTCCTAATAATTATTTATGAATTTCCAGTTATTTTTGCACTGTTTTGTATATGAAAATGTGTTTTTATGAAGAAAGAAGATTGTGAAATTATTTTTTAAGTATGTTGCCGGTGAAAACAACAACAACGAACAGTTACCGTGGTTACTGTTGGCCATTTTGGAAATTTTGAACTTAGACTAGCGGAGTGAGGTGCGGGGAGCGCAATCGCTGCGCCATCTGGCGTAAACTCCTAAAGGGATCAAAGTACGTTCAGACACTCTCGCCATTGTGAGTGACCACCGCCTGGTCGCCAGTAGACCTTTTCTACACATCCCAGCTTGAGTTTAAATGTCGACCAGGCTCGGTCAACTACGTGGGAAATAAATGGTGAAATTCAGCGCCATCTGAGATGGGCAGGAGAACTACAGAAGCATACATGTATTGTTCGCTATGTATGTGCATGCTCCTTCCTTAGATGTGTTGACTAGTAAAATAATTTAAGAAAAAAGGAAGAATAAAGACAAAATTAAGGAAACAGGGAACGCAAAATAAGAAATTAATGATAATTAGCATTTAATTTCTCATTTTACGTTTCTCATTTACTTAATTTTGCTTTTATTTTTGTATTTTAAGTGTTTGAAGTGATACCGGCACACGAAAGTCCGTTTTGAGGTTATGGTTTCATACGGTAACTTCTATAGCACTTTATTGCCCGTGTTCTCCACCCACTGCAAACCTGCAGAACGTCACTTTGGAAACTTGTGTCCTATCACTTCCTTATCGTGCATTATTTTAGAACCACAGCCACTCACTGCACAACTTTTTCGATCCATTATGTTATTCTTTGAGTATCATATGTGCATCATTTTGCAGTGACAGCACCAGACAATATGTGACAGTAACAAATGGCAACCAACAATTTCCCGCGTACGCGCTTTTTACACCAATTTGCGCCATCTGCGATGGGCAGGAGAACTCATCTGACCCTTATTGAGTTGACCGAGCCTGATGTCGACGGCCATGACTAACTAAGATTTGCAAGTCGCATTAGGAAGTTATAATTTTATTCTAAGTGATCAGTATGCATTGTTAAAATAAAGAAAGTTGAAAATTAGGTACATGATATTTCAATTAGCTTGCTCATTAACAATTATTTATTCGAATATCGCAAAGTGAATAATTGCTTTGATAGGTGTTTAGGTGGCTGACAGCACGGTTCAGCACTCCACAACTCTCAACATGAGTCAAAATTCGGTCTCAAAATGATACGTTCCCCTAGATGCCCAGATGTGCAACTAAGTTCATAGGAATAAATATGAGACTGAAAATTCTCTGAAACTCTCTTTGTGAATACTGGTTCAGGTGTTTAGGTGGTGACAGTGTGGTTCAGCACTTCACAACTCTCCAAATAAGCCAAAATTCATTCTCAAACTGATAATTTCCCCTAGATGCCCAGATATGAAACTACTTTCATAGGAATAAATATGAGATTGACAATTTTGATTGTGAGACCAATGAAATTCGAGCTGCAACAAATATAACACCAGCCTTTTTCTGTGTTTATTGGGTGAACAACTTTTGCATCTTAATTTTCTTGCGTAGCTTGTGTCATTTTTGTAAAAAAAATTGTTTTTATTTGTAATGTTACTTTTTACGATTAAGACAACGACTAAAAGAAGAGAAAACTCCGGGGTTTAGCCCAAAAGTGTTCAAGGTATTAACGCATATACTATTTATCAGGCGCACATTGCAGGCATCTGTTGATTTATGTCCTAAGATTTGATGGTTTTTTTTAGCAGGAAATAACCTATTCCCTAAACGTACAAACGCTTATGCCAAGATCTCACTAGTTAGTGAGTTAATAGCAGGCTCCTCTCTACTTTAATCACGTGAACTTAACAAAGAGAAATTTCCAAGAACCCCCACGGACTTTTTCCGTGAGTTTCCTTGCATTTTGTCTTCAGACCACGCCTTCTATCAAAAGGTAGGAGGCATGGCCTACCCCATATAGGCAAATTGCAAGGAGATTCACCAAAAAGTCCGTGAAGGCACTTAGAAATTTCACTCGGATATAAGATATAAGGTATTAGAGCACAGCAGCGCTTGTTCCCCAGCAACTTTTGACATTTTTGCATATGAGCTGTGCTAATGCCTAGGTTTTTCTATCCGTGTATACATCACCTGTTCTTTCGAATTCAGGATCATATGATAAGATTATTCTTTCATTGCAATATTTGATAAGCATAATCTGAAGCATCAGAAACCCGAGTTTGACTTTACAAATAAAATACAAAACGATAACTTTGGTCTAAATTCTAATTTTAATCGTCATACTAACGACTATTGTCAAAAAATTTCACCATATAGGCGCTGTGAATTTATCAGTCTAGAAACTTAATCCTCATTAACAACTATTTACGAATATTTTTGGATTTTTCTAAAACGTTTTTACCAATCAGTGAGCGTCCATAGGCCACGGACCCCAGTTTTGGTCACTTTTGTACCCCCCCCCCCTATTACTTATTAAATGCAAATAAAACAAAAAATTATGAAGTTTATTTGTTTTATATTTTTTAAGAACAATTGGAATCAGTAAATGGCGAAAATAGCCATTTATATCAATTAGTGATGATTGGGTATTGTTGTGAATTGGACATTAGTTCACTGTTTTTATGAATGTTTTGAATTTGTGTTCTCATTTTCTATTATTATTTGCGTTCTTCGTTACATTTATGATTCTTGAACTTGTCCTTATATTTTATTTTCGTATTGAGTAATGTCTAAATTTATGTCTAAGCCGATCTTATCGTTTTCGTGCTCTCCTTCTCTTACAAATAGTCTTGTTGCGCGGTTTCCGAATTTTATTTTCTCGCCTCGTCAGTCCGCGTTAGGCAAGCAACAAGTTTCGTTGATTTTATATAGTTTTAATCTATTTATAATAAAGACCGCGCTTTTACGACGTTATTTTTATGAATTAAAGTGCTGTGGTTCTAATTGACTCGACCTAAACACGCATGTCTCCCTACCAGAATTGATCAGTCGTGACAGTGTTTAGTCGTTTTTTTAGTGTTCAAAACATTGGTCCTGTCGAGCCAGATTTCTTGATTCATTGATTCAGTTCTTGTGCGAGGACTATTCGCACAAATTCTGGTAGAGCTTTTTAGAGTCAAACTAAATTTAGTATCTTGTGACTTTTTGACTGAATCTGCAGTGTGCAGCGTCAGTACATTGTGACTTAAAGATTATTTTACATGTGAACGTTTTGTGACAGTTATTAGTGAGATACTTTCATAACGTTTTTTAATTTATGATAAAGCATAAATGAGTGTCTGTGTTTAAGGAAATATTAAATAGGATGCATTTTTTCCATGCTTGGAATTTTTGTACTTGATAATTTCAGTGAGAATCATAATTCCTTTATTGGCGAATTTCTTTTTTATGATACAATCAGTTTTAAATCAATTTATTTTTTAAAGATTGTAGTCGCGGACTCTTATTTTATCGTGTGCCGACTGTTTTACGTTCATAATGTCTATTTTTAGTTACTTTTTAGAGCAAACCGAGCTTTGCTCTCGGATCCAAACTGCTTTTGAAAATACTCAAAAATTAAAACAGATCACTAAAGGAACTTTGGTCTCAGGACTTGAGCCTTTGGAGAAAAATTGGACGCGTTTTCAGGCTCAACATTGGGAGTTAGTGAAGGTTCGCGATCAGAATGCCACGAACATTTATTTTACAAGCAATTTTTATGCAACTACTGAAGAAGCATATCTAGTCGCGAAGGGAGCCTTTATGGACGAACTGGAAAAACTCTCAAATTACCTTGCTTCTACGTCCATGAATGATTCAGCTCCACAGAATGCTGGATTATCATATCGAACGACGTCGAAGATTGAATTGCCTAAATTTTCTGGAAGTTACACGGAGTGGAAAAATTTCAAAAATTTGTTCACATCTTTGGTTCATTCAAATCCTGGAGTCTCGTCAGTGGAGAAGCTTCATCACTTAAAATCCAGTCTTATAGGTGAAGCGGCTCAACTTCTTCATCGAATTCCGATCACTCAAGGCAATTATCAGCGTTGCTGGGACCTACTTTCGGAGCGCTTTGAGAATAATAGAGTTCTTATCAACTCTCATTTGGCTGAGCTTTTTTCAATCCAGCCAATGAAAGCTGAGTCTTCGAGTGCTCTGAAGGAGGCATATAATGTAACGATTAATAACGTCGAAGCTTTATCTGTCTTGGAAGAACCAGTGGACAAATGGTCATCATGGCTGGTATATATTACTGCAGAGAAATTAGATCGTCAGTCTCGTCGTGATTGGGAAACTTTTCTTGGAAATTCCACGAATCCTCCAATGTTTGACCAATTGAAAACTTTCTTGCAAACCAGGATTCGGACCTTGGAAGTTTTAGATTCTATTGAAAATCAAACTAATCAGTCTTCGTCTCAACAATCTTCCAAATCTCAGTTTCAGAAGAAGAGGTTTAGAAAGTTCACGAAATCTTCGAGTTCTGCGACAGCCAACGTCAACGCAATTTCAGAGTAGCCAATGAAGGAACAAGCAGCTAAAGAGCAGCTTACGAAAAAGCCACAGGAAAGGATGAGCTTTTTCTTCCGCGAACCGTATTATTTAATATCGTGTCCGCAGTTTCAAAGTCAGTCTGTAGCACAAAAAAAGAGTTCATTTTTCAAAGAAAATTGTGTATAAATTATTTAGGGTCTCATTTATTTCAGAATTGTGCTTCAAAGAACTTGTGTCAGATTGGTCAGGTGAAGCATCATACGGTACTTCATGACCCATCTTCAAGCTCCGGACAATCTTCTTCGATGATATCAAATACATCTTTAACGCCTCATCAAGCACAATCTACTCATGCGGTTTCGGTAATGCAGATTTCTCAAAAGAAATCACCGTTGGTTCTCCTGACAACAGCAATGGACTTGTTGTTCTCCTAGGAGTGGGGGAAAGTAAGTCGGGAATGTCTCGCGTATCAGTCAACGTCGTTGTCTCACCATGTTTTGATTCGGGCTTTAAACTTCAACTCCAGGCTCTTGTCCTTCCAAAGTTGATTTCTAAACGCCCAAAGCATCAAATTAGTCTTGAGGAATGGCCTCATCTCACGGGTCTACAATTAGTGGATCCGAAGTTCAGTGGAAGTGCTCTGATTGATTTAATTTTAGGTGTGGATGTCTATGCAATTTTAATTAAACAAGGTCTTCGAAGGGGTCTCCCGGGCACTCCTGTAGCTCAAAATTACGTATTCAGGTGGATTCTCTGTGGGCCTACAGGCAATACCTCACCGCTGGATTCATCTACAGTGAATATGTTTCATTGTTCCAAGAGTGAAGAAGTTTTTTTTGACCTTGCAAAATTTTGGGAGGATTCGGAAGTCGTGCCTCCTAAACCTTTCCGGACAGTTGAGGAAGAAGAGGGTGGGTGAAAAACTTTTCCAAAAGACTCACTCTAGGACTAAAGATGGGAGATATGTCGTGCATCTGCCCATCAAGAGTGACGTCACATCGTTAGAAGATTCCTATTCTGCAGCTCTTCGCATTTTACTTCATATGGAACAGTGGTTCAAACGAGATGTTCATCTCTTTGAAGCGTATGCCAAATTCATGGAAGAATACCATCAACTTCAGCATATAAAGTCCGTCAACATCCCTGCAGATCCAAGGAGTATCTCGCGGTAATTTTTTCTTCCGCATCACGGAGTTTGGCGTGAATCTAGTTCAACCACGAAACTACGAGTAGTTTTTAATGGTTCTCGACGATCAAGTCGAGGTATTTCATTGAACGAGTGTCTTTACGAAGGACCAAAATTACAATTAAATATTTCAGATGTTTTGCTGCAGTGGCGTCTTCACTTCATTGTCTTTTCTGCAGATGTCGAAAAAATGTATCGACAGATTATTGTCCACCAAGATGATCAGGATCTTCAACTTATTCTGTCGCGAGAAAGTCAAAATGAGCCCGTCCAAGTATTTCGACTCAGTACTCTCACATATGGTCTGACTTGTGCCACATTTCTAGCTCTTCGCATTGTTCAGCAGCTTGGTCTTGATGAAGGGGATCGGTTTCCGTTGGCTGCTGAAGTGATAAAAAATGGCATCTATGTTGATGATGTCTTATCAGAAGCGGATTATTTGGAAGATGCTATTGAATTACACAACCAACTGCGTGGTCTCTTCATGGCGGGCGGCTTGCCACTCAAAAAGTGGAATTTAAACAGTCATGAGCTAATGCAGCGCATTCCGGAGAATCTGCACGCGTTATCTCCAGATATATCATGGCAGTCAGAAACATCGGTTTCGATGCTTGGGTTAACTTGGAAACCCAGTACCGATTGCCTCAGTTTTGTTAGCTCGTCTCGTCGCTCACCTTCAAACTCAACTGCGTTTTGATGCTGAATGCACATTTGTGGTCTGATTCTATAAACACACTTCTCGCGGGTTGTCAGCTTGCGAACTTTCGCATTGATGACCTCTCTTCCATTCGCATTACTCCACCTGAACGAGCATTCATGAACACTGGGGTAGACTATGCTGGCCCCATCAATGTTCGCACCTCCAAAGGACGAGATCACCATTCCCACAAAAGCCTGGATTTGTATTTTCGTCTGTTGTGCCTCTCGCTCAGTTCATCTCGAGTTGGTTTCTGATTACACAGCAGAAGCCTTCATAGCTGCTTATATTGGCTTTATTTCTCGTCGTAGTCTTTGTTGAACGTTGTCTAGTGACGAGGGTACGAATTTTCAAGGAGCAGATCGTCAACTTTTCTGAGGCATCGGCAGAGTTTGTTTCAATTGCTACATACCTTGCTTCGCATGGTACCCAGTGGAAATTTAACCCTCCTGCAGCACCTCATTTCGGAGGTTTATGGGAAGCTGCAGTTAAGTCGACAAAATTCCATCTTCGTCGAGTCATTGGAGACTCTACATTGACGTTTGAAGAAATTACCACACTTTTAACACAAATTGACGCTTGCCTTAATTCTCGGCCTCTCAGAGCTCAGTCAGATGATCCAACAGACATTTTTGCCCTCAAACCAGGACATTTTCTCATTGGAGGTCCACTTAATGCAGTTCTTGAACCATCGCTTGCAGGCATTCTTCCAAATCGATTTACTCGTTGGCAGTTGATCCAGCAAATGCGTGATCATTTTTGGAAGCGCAATGGCCTATGGGTCGGGTTCTACAGCTTCATCCTGGTAAGGATGGCCTAGTTCGGGTTTTCACTCTCAAGACAAAGACTAGCACACTCGATCGGCCAATCGTTAAATTATGCTTTCTCCCACGTTCATCTTAAGAGCAGTGATTGTGAGCCTATTTCGTCGGGGACGAAAGCGGGCGGAATGTTGTGAATTGGACATTAGTTCGCTGTTTTTATGAATGTTTTAATTTGTGTTCCCATTTTCTATTTTTATTTGCGTTCTTCGTTACATTTATTATTCTTGGACTTGTCTTTATATTTGATTTTCATATTGAGTAATTTCTAAATTTATGTCTAAGCCGGTCTTATCGTTTTCTTGCTCTCCTTCTCTTACAAATAGCCTTGTTGCGCGGTTTCCTAATTTTATTTTCTCGCCTCGTCAGTCCGCGTTCGCCAAGCAACAAGTTCTGTTGATTTTATACAGTTTTAATCTATTTATCATAAAGACCGCGCTTTTACGGCGTTATTTTTATGAATCAAAGTGCTGTGGTTCTAATTGACTTGACCTAAACACGCATGTCTCCCTACCAGAATTGATCAGTCGTGACAATGTTTAGTCGTTTTTTCAGTGTTCAAAACAGGAATACTTTAACATCTATGTGTAAAACCACGTGGCTCGGACTTTCAAAATCGAAAATGCCTGATGCTGAAAAGTTTCTCAGTGTTACTGCAAAAATAAAAAAACCTAAATATATTTTTAAATCAAAATTAGTCGTAGGGTTTCGCCATGAGGTAAAAAAATTTGTATTATGAAAATTTTAGTTTTAAAAAATTTCTCTGTGGTTACTCAAATTATGGTGGTTTTGTTTTATTTTTTAATTTTAGTATTAAATGATGCTTGGAAATTAGGTGATACTAATTTCTTAATAATACCGAGCGCCTACAAGAAAGGATTTTTTTGCTTTAGGTGCTTATATTTTTGATCCTATGTCTAGTTTTGGTGCTATATACATTTTTTACCCTGTGCCAATTTCGGGCCCTATTGGCTGCATGTTAAATTTTGGACGGTATATCGTAGTTTTGAGTTGTCGGTCCATATTGGGTCGTACGATAGATGGACTGATGGACGGATACCCGAACGTAACTGTCAGGGTTTCTGCCCGGGGCTACGAAAACCTAATGAAAGGGAACTCTCGCATTAATACACTGAGAAAAATGTTTGTTTGAGTCAAACAAATTTGGCTTGAATCAAATAAATTATTTCTTTTATTTCGTAGATAATTTCAAAATTTTACAATTTTAAAATTTTGATTTTTAATACCTTTCAGCTGATCTACTTAATAACCTAGTTGCATTGACATAGGCACACCGATTTTCATTAACAATATAAGTACAGGTAGTATTGAAGAAAAAGCACTAAATCAGCACTGACCAGTAATTCCTGAAAATGTTGCTATTCTTTTTTAGGTGCACAATTTTTGTCAATCTCTTTTCGCATCTTGTTTTGTTTTCCACAAAATGGAGTTATTGCTTTTTCATGAGTTTTTTTTACGATAAAAATTTGATTTTTTGTTCAAAAAATGTACAAAGTTCTTTAGACAGTCTTGTAGGGCCTTGAAAAAGTAACGCTTTTGTTCTGTAGACTTTTTTTAATATCAGGCTTTGTTTGGCTTCAAATTTTAATTTTCCTTTGGTTTTTTGGATTTTTAAAATGCTATAATTTAAGTCATTTTTATTTTATCAAAGAAAGAAATAAGGATAAATTTTTCGAATTTAGATTTACTATGAATAGCAGTCAAAACAAATTTCAAATATTAAAAAAAATTGTCTTAAAAGTTTTCAAAACGCCCTAATTTTTCAAAGTTTCTTCAAAAAAAGCTGGCTAATAAACTCGTTTTTTCTTTTCATATCATTATAGTGTTAGCGAAAGGCGAATACAATAGAATAATTTATTCAAATGTTACCGTTTTTACAGTCTGCAACGAGAACAATGATAAGGGCGGCACACAAACACCGACGTAAAAACAATTTTTTCTGACCCAGGGGTTCTCAAAACGTCGACATTTTATGGAATCCGCGAAAGTCATTTTTCACATAAAACCAATACCTTATCATTAGAATGAGAATGTAAAAATATTTTTGTCTAAAATTATCTAGCGGGAACATTAAATAATTTCAGAAAAATTGAAATGACCAAACCTCTATATTTTAATGAGACCTTATCCTTCTGTCCTCCTTTTTATAGATATGATCTATACAAGATGAAAACAATAGAACACTATGAAGAATTAATAGATCGTGATCCACGACAAATTTCTCGATTGTGGCAAAATGTTCAAATATGCTGCTATTTTTTATGTGCTATATCTGGATATGTTTGCTCTATCCTGTTCTTCGTAATTTGGGTATGTTTTCATGCGAATTATTTATGCCATATTTACTTACTCAGCTAATATTGTAATTAAAAATGTTAATTAGTGATAATAAATTATAATTACAATTGAGGTTATCTATTAAAAAGCAGTCATTTTATTAGAATAACTGCTCAAACGTTTACAGCTTGACTGTATGGTGTATTCGCCCAGATAACAATCGTGCATCGCACTTTACTCGACGTAAAGAGTTGCACGCCGTGCGTGCACGAATACTGCGTTCTCGACACACCGTGTGTGATGGGAACTTCAGTGCTAGTGTAAAGAGTCGCACAGTGCTCGCAGACGTGCGAGTATGTAGTAAGAGCATAATGAGAGAACAATGCATGCATGAATTACTACCATATTTTAGTAATAAGTAATCAGTATAAATACACAAATTTAGAATATTTTTATTAGGTGATATTTTTAATAATAATAATGCATAGGGCAGAACTTTATTTTTTATGTAACTTCATTTTTTTCAACATTTCTCATTTTCGAGAATTGAGTCTATTACGTAGGACCGCTTGGCGAAGGAGTATCAGGGGTAATGCCGTCAGATTGCCGGAGATTATAATAAAACACTCTTCTAGCGTCGCGTTGTGCCTTTGGATGTACGTCATTCCCCCCTGATTTGAACTATAGACAACGAGATAGCATGTGTTTTAGGTGTTCTATGTGTGGATAACACACACTGCAGCTATTATGGGGAATGTCTTGGCGCAAAATATGTCGACGGTATGCTAATGTGCAAATGACATCATCTAGGCGCGTCAAAATAAAACTCTACTTCAGGGGTAAGTACATGAGATGGATGACGTTTAATGCATTTTTCTCTCCCTTGATATTGATGTCAACGCTAAATGTGTCAGCAGTCTTCTCATCTGCTTTGTACGGAAGCGCTCGTTATCTACTTCTTCGTATATCCTGAATATTTCAAGAAGAGGATCTCGTACATTTTTGGCTATATGTAATGCTCCCAAAATGATCCTTCTATGAAGGAATTTGAGACTTAGTATTCGGCGACCACCTTAGCGACGTAAGATGTAAATTTTCAGAACAAACGATTTAAAGTGCAAACTTTTGTTCACGTGCATAACATTTCATGGCCCGATGACAAGAGCTCTGAGCTCGCTTTTTGTCCATGGAACCACTCCAAATGAATAGTGTAGTACCGGGACGACAAGCCTGTTCATTACAAATATTTCGTTCCCCGTTGACTGTTACGAGGACCAAATCCGGCGGTTAACACATTGGTATCTACATCGGAGAGCACCTTTCTAAATCTTGGATTGTTGCCACCTGAACTGAAATACCTAATCTGCAGAAATGGTTGGAAATTCCCATATTAGATCTCATTAACAAACAGCTTTTTCCACATAAAAATGATAAACGTTTTTTTTATTTTGAATTCATTCGCTGCTTAAAAAAATCTTACCTGAGAAATGTTTTCGATCACGCCCCCCCCCCATGTAAGACAGCATAGAAAAATCGTTGACAAAAAAGGTGTTTACATAATTTATGCACAGCCTTTTGTGATGTCGCCCTGAAAGGTGATTCTCTTAGTTGTCACACGTTGTTTTCCTGATGAGATAGTAAATCTGGTTTTCCGAAGTGTTGTCTACCTCGCTGTGTAACTCACTATGTGTAGATAAACCTCAGTCAAGCCGCCCTTCTTTGGAAGGAGTACTGTGCGTCCTTTAATAAGCTACTTTGGAAACGGCTGTTTTAACTTTATACATGAGTTGAAAATGCGGGCTAGATACTGGTGGATTGAAGAAAACTTTTTCTATCAGAAGCTCTTGATAGCATCTGGTCCAGCAGCGGAAAACTTCTTCATGCCTCTTAATACTTTCTTTTATCTCTTCGGTAGTGATAGGTTCGCAATGAACATTACTTCTCAGGTATTATAGGAGAATAGCATAGCTCCTTTGAGCTTTTTATGTTTACTGTGTCTTCATTCAGTCGATGCTGGACTTCATACACTCTCCCTAAAATGCCTCGACCTCTTCTGGTTTGGTTTGGACTTCTCCTAGTGTCAGATAGTACCCATATTCTGTCAATAATGTGCTGTCTGATGGTCAACAGCTTTGCATATGGGTGTGTAACGAAGGACACTACAACTGAATGTTCAGAATTCGGACTCTTCGGAAAAATCTCCACGAAGCGCGTCATGCAGTTAAGATAGATCTTTGGGCTTGAGAGTAACCTGGATGTTGATATTTCTTCTGATCCTAACCCAGTGGGCAAACAATTTATCAACTTCTTTACGACATTGTTACGACATCTTTACGAAAACTTTGAGGAATCCTATGTCCATGTCTTTAAGGTGTCCTTACGACATCGTAAGGAAGTTGTATGATCTGACGATGTATTGACGATATCTTAAAGACATTTTAACGACACGGCCATAAGGATGTCGTGAAGTTGCCATAAAAATGTCATAATCATGTCATAAAGACGTCGTTAAATGTTGTGCCCACTGGAAAAGCACCACTGTTCTTCTGCCTAATGCCTGCCGGCGGCTCGCCTCAATGTCGTCAATCTTTCTCTGTTGCCGGCTGGTTCTGGCTATGGTGAAGTAGACGCTTTGCGCACACTGAATCTCAGAGATATTATTCATCCTAAGGTAAATAAAAAACTTGTAAACAATTGACAACTACAATTATTCCACGACGGAGAATTTTCATCCGCCTCGTGATAAAAATAATTATCTGCCGTCGGATAATTGCGAGAGCTCTGGATGTTTTTCACACTGGTACCATTCAGCCCTCGGTACGGTTTTTACGCCTTTCTATGAAGGGTTTTCCTTCGGCACTGTCCCTGGATTATTGTCCGTGACTGCTTATTAAGTTTGCTGCCACGTTCAGCAGTAATCCTCGATACAGGGATTCTCTATCAGCAACCCGAGGACGCATGTAGTAGCCGGGTAAAAGGCTTTTCGTCTCAGCTCATAAAGAAACCAGAAAGAACCAGCATGCCAGGCGAATAAGTACAGTGCTCCTGACATGAACACCAAAGTCGATATGATAAAATAAGTGTATATAAACTTTTTTTTTAATCTTACACAAATGCATTACATTACTTTTTGTTTACTTGTGTTATTCAAATCAAAACTTTGAAAAAGGTTTCTTAAAATTGTACTTTGGTGTATTGGCCCCTTTCCCATCATTGACATTAATCTAATTAATTTATTAAATTTAAAGGAAGATCTTTGCGGTGAACATTGTCCTTTGTGGGCAGAGGTCAAACAATTGTTACACGTAGAAGAGGATGATGATGCTCAAGGGAATGATTTGGAATTGAATAATACTACTGATCAAAGAAGTCATAAGATTGTTGGTGATTTTGATTGGACACAGGAAGTTACTGCTACATTTAAATTTCAAGGATATTGCCAATGGTTTCATGCCACGTGTCTTGTTTCTTGCTTCTTTGGCGTGGTTTGGCTCACTCTCTTTTCTATGTGTGGCAGAGGGGGCTACGGTAACAGAACGCAAGTACTGTTTAAAAACAAATAATTATAGGAGGGTCGAGCATGATGGTTGTATTATATTATCAAATACAATAAGTTTTCGATGTAACTCATGACATGAGTCGTGTTTTAATAGCTCTATAAGCTAAAAACTTCATTGAAGCAGATATAAACAAAACTCTATAAGAAATAGTAAGCTTCGCTCGGGCGGCTACTTTACAATCGTCAGCCATCGCCACCTTTCGCCCCTATAGATATG
>NC_046661.1:116131049-116140028 GCF_010883055.1 Belonocnema kinseyi | reverse complement strand
AAATTTACTGTGGCAATGGAAAATCTAAATAGGTTACATATATGTAATTCTTGATAGAAACCAATTGTTTGATCAAGAGGCGGATAAAAATGATCCGTCGTTGCACAGTGGGGTATTTTGGATTTATTCGTGCAAAAAATCGACGACTCGTCGATTTTCAACCGAATTGAATTTTTTTAAATACTCGTAAATAAATTTACTGTCGGAGAGATACGCCACTATTGCGGATTGAATCGTCAGTACGTCAGAAAAACGTCGACCAACGTAGGCAGTCGTCGGCCGATTTTTAGGCTATTCAGATGTCAGTGATATTTGGTAATTCGTACAAACAATGCTTCATGCTCATTGCTATCTATGTTTTCAACCATTACAATTGCAAACCTTTCTATTCTCATTCTATTTTTACAATAAAAATTTTAAATAATAGTAAATAAACGTTCATAACTTTAATACTTTAATTTTAAAATTATTCGACCGAGAAACGTTTATTCTGAAGAAATCAACGAAAGAGTATTTTATAGAATTTTAAATCCTTTTTTCTTATAGTTTTTATTGAAATAAACATAATAACTGTAAGAAAAAAAGATTTAAAGTTGTTCACCTAAAAGGATATATAAATTTACTATTAATTATTATTTGATAGGACCAGTAAATTTTCTTTTAATCGTAAAACATTAGATAAAAAATGCAAAAATTAACTTTTTGGAAAAAGCACAGAAAAGATGAAAGAGGACATAGGCTCCTATATAGGACCCTATATAGGTTCCTGTATTAGACCCTATGCAGACGCGCAGTATTTTTTATTTAATCGTAAAAAACAAGATTAAAAATAAAAAATTATAAATACAAGGAAATAAGAATTAGTATGATTCAATTTTTATGCATATTATGAATTGCAATGATATACATTTATTGGAATGATACATGTTTCAGAGCAGTTTAGAATACAATTTAAAGCAAAATAAGAAACAAATACAAAAGCAATCATGATAAATACAATCTGCTTTTTATTTTGAAATTTTTGAATAAGTAATCCCAGGGAGAGTTACATAAAAAATGTATTATAATTGATATAAAAGTGTTGTGTATATTGTAGAAAAGTTGACATGTTGGACAAAATCGAGTGCGAATCACGAGATACGTGATGAGAATGTGTTCGTTAAAGCCAAAAGAGCTTTAACAAAAGAGAGTTTAAAATTACAAAATTACAGTTGAAGGTCCGTTCAGCTTTGATTTTAAAAGGTCTGTGCCCAAATGCGCAAGAAATGCAAAGACCAAGTGCAGAGTGCGATTGCCATCAGTCGCGTGCCGTAGCAAAGTGGTCTGGAATAGGAATTTACTGTTCACAATCGCCCACAGGTCGTATTTCTTAACCGAATTAAAAGTTTTTTTTAGAAATGCTCAGCAATTAATTTTTAAGAGAATTGTGGTTTGCTTTTTAAAATTTTTTTTCACAGAGCAACAATATATAAACAAATATAGTGACAAAATTGACCATTTCAGCTTTTTGAATTTTTATCTCAAGAAAAAATACAGATAGAAACTTACGATCAGCCGGAATAATTGTACATGCATTCATAGAAAATAATTAATTTTAATAATATTTAACCTAATTTTTATAAACAATTTTTATGAACAAATTCTTATTAGTGTTTTTTTATCATAGAAAAAATCGTTTATTTCACGCTAGTTGCTAATATTTTTCATAAGAGTCGTAATTTGTAACAAAAAAATTAGAATGAGTTAACAACTATTGTTTTTATAAACATTTCTATAAACAAATTCTTTATAAACGAGTTTTTCTCATAGCTGATTTGATTTTTCTGAACAAAAGTGATTCAAAATTGTCTTTAAGGCCATTTATATACTTTAAGCTCTATCAAACATAAACAATATAGATTGTTTATAACAATTTAGTTAAACAAGTCTCCTAATCGGCCGTTTCCTCGTAGAAAAAAATGTTTTTTCTTCAATAATTATTAGAGTGACATTTATTGCGGTAACTAACCAACGAAATTAAATAAAGTATAATTTATATGATTGTTATAAACAATTTTTTTAACAAAACTATGATTATTTTTTTTACATGCAAAAAGGACGGGTTTTCACTGAAATTATCCAACAATAGACTAACAGTGATTCCAAAATTGGATATGGAACATTAAACAACAATTTGCGTAATTGTTAATAACAATTTTTGTAGCAAACTCTCCATAGCAATAACGCTGTACTTGCGTTTTTAGAAGTCGCCTATCTTTCATTTGTTTTATGCAACTTCCTGAAAAATAAATGAGGAAAAAGTGAAAATAAGGTGCAATAACGCTGCACTGGCGTATTCAGAAGTCACTTATCTTTCATTTGTTTTGTACGTAACTTCATGAAAATCAAATGAAGAACAAGTGACTCTCAATTAAAATGTACAGTTCCAGGTTCACCGCTAGGTGGGTATCTGTTGCACGCGCTCTCTTAAGAGAAATCATAATTTTCATTTATATAACTGAGAGAGGCTGCGTTAAAATTATCTTTATTATAATTATAATAATCTCATTCTTATTATAAGTATCAATTTTTTCATTGATTCAATAACACAAATAAGATTATCACAAAAATGATGAAGAAAAAATAAATTTTTTCTACGACCAAGCGCAGATTGTCACGCATTGTTTCAAAATTGTTATTAACAATTACGCAAATTATTATTTAATGTCCCATATCCAATTTTGGAATCACTGTTAGTTTAATGTCGGATAATTTTAGTGGAAAACCGTCCTTTTTGCATATAAAAAAAATAAATCATAGTTTTGTTAAAAAAATTGTTTATAACAATCATATAAATTATTCTTTATTTAATTTCGTTGGTTAGTCACCGCAATAAATGTCACTCTAATAATTATTGAAGAAAAAAACATTTTTTTCTCGAGGAAACGGCCGATTAGGAGACTTGTTTAACTAAATTGTTATAAACAATCTATATTGTTCATGTTTGATAAAGCTTAATGCATATAAATGGCTTTAAAGACAATTGTGAATCACTTTTGTTCAGAAAAATCAGTTCAGCTATGAGAAAAACTCGTTTATAAAGAATTCGTTTATAGAAAATGTTTATAATAATTAAGGTTAATATTATTAAAATTAATTATGTTCTATAAATGCATATGCAATAATTCTGGCTGATAGTGAGTTTCTATCTGTATTTTTTCATGAGATAAAAATTCACAAAGCTAAAATGATCAATTTTGTCACTATGTTTGTTTATATATGGTTGCTCTGTCAAAAAAATTTAAAAAAAGCAAACCACAATTCTCTTGAAAATTAATTGCTGAGCATTTCTAAAAAAAAACTTTTAAATCGGTTAAGAAATACGACCTGTGGGCGATTATGAAGAGTAAATTCCTATTCCAAACCACTGTTCGTAGGTGCGCTCAAACTCTCGACCTAATTTGTTTTAACGAAAGAGAATTCACAATTACAAAATTACAGCGGTTGATGTCAGTCTAAGAACTTTACACAAAATGTTATCTACTTAACTTTGTCTCTTTTCTCCCTTGGACCACTTCTAAAATTGTAGCTCTTTACTCTTTATTTTAGTTATTTGACTTTTCCTTGCTTGAATTTGTTTTATATTGTAAATTTGAAAATTAGATCTACAAATTCAGGATATCGTGGGAAAAGCATATAATTCCATCGGGAAAACTTTCTCAGACGAGACAAAACCTCAAAAGTCAATGCAATGTCCTTTAGATTATTAGAAGATTTTTAAGTCAATAAAAGGCGTTTTCAGCAAAAGGGCACTCACATCGTTCTACCATGTAGCTATTTGCAAAATGTTATTTTTACATCTTCTTTTAGGCAAAAGTAGCAATATGCATTCAATTTTATTTCACACGAGCTTATTACATTGTTCCCACGTTTTTTTACAATTATATTTTTCACGTTTTTTTGGAGATTACTTTATTTAGAAATTATGTGTAAAATCATTTTTATTTATTCATATTTTGTGCATATAATATTTAATAAAAATGTGATTAATAGAATTGCGAAGAACTTTCAAGGAGTAGAATCACCTTTTGGAAACTTAAGTTGAATGTACACTGTAAAAATTCTGGCTAAAGCGGATTGTGATTCTTAAATACTCATTACTCTTAAACAGCTAAATTTGAAACTTTTGAATTCTTTAATAAATTATTGAAAATATTACATATTTTTTACCATTGCTTTTTGCAGGCTTTAAAAAAATGTTATAAAATAGGAAATTTTAGAAGACTGAAAAATTATACGAAATTTTAGATTATGTTAGTTTTTGCATTGGAAAATAGCGTTTTTAAATGAAAATCATTAAGGTTTTCCCATTTTTAACATTTTTAGACTAGGTTATTGTTTTACGCCAAAAAATGTTATTTTGAAACAAAATTGATTGTATTTCAAATAATCTTGGAAGGGAATTCTTCAAACCCTATTTATTATTCATTAAATATGTATTTAGCAATAAAGTTTGTCTGGAGTGGTGGGGATTGAATAACTAAGTGGGAAAATATCGATGGTGTTGAAGTTTTTCATTGTACAGGTCAGGCATAGTGAGTGTATAGTTGCACGATGTGGTTCTCATAATATGAGATACCTGTGGTTTTTTTAACACTGTGGCTGCGTGGGGGAAATTGATTACAAAAGTGTTTGTGACTACTGCAAAAATTAAATATATCTAAATAGCAGTAAATTTATACTTCGGAAACATAGAATGAAGTTTTTCATTAAAAGTAATACTTTATTTTGCATTTTATTAGCTATTTCCTGGGGTACCTCATATTATGAGAATAGTTTGATGAGTTTGGAAAAAGCACTTTTTTATATTTTTTGTATTTTCGGCATAAAAGAAACTTTTAATACAATTTTTTATTTGAGCTTCATTTGACAAACTAAATTTCGTTTAAAATGACCTATATTACTTTTAAACTCAGTACATACAATTCCGAAAATCACGCCAAACAGAGTTGGTGTCTCATATTTGGGTACTATCCTCTAGTATTTTTCGTCAGAAATTGGCATCCTTTTGACTAAAATTCAACGTTTTGATTGTCATTTATTGTATTAAAATATAATATATTAATTTCGAATTTATTTAAGAATTTTGAGGATCTTTTTTGGCTTTAGGGTAAGATAAATTGAAAATACTTAAATTGCTTAGAACTTTAGCACATAATTATGGCCCTCATCAGTAAATTTGATTAAATCTGGAAAAACTACATAATTTCCTGTAGGTTGCTCCTTGATTAACATCGCAATTGAAAAATTAAATTAAACGTATCGTAGTTAGGAAAATGATATAAAAATTCTTTGCAATTAAAATTTTTCTAAAATTATACTGTATTTAAACTACACAATTATTAAGAAAATTTGTAGTTAAACACTTATTCAGTTAGATTCTTTCAAGATTTTTTCGATTTACATTTGACGAAAACCTTTACTATACGGTATAGTAAAAAATATAAAGTAAAGAATATTTAAAAATTCTAGCTGAAGTATTCTTAAAGTTACATAGCAATGTATATTTGATGAAAACCCGAGTGAAAATGCTTCGACTTGAGTTCGACTTTAATTGCCGTCAATCAAGACATGCTGAAGTCGAAAAGTTCGTCTACAGCATGTCTCAGTTTTGAGACGCACCCAGCCTTCAATTTATGTCTTGGAGACAATTTTCTATGTTTCGAAGACATAAATTTATCTCTTGAGTCAAATGTTTATGACTCCAGCATGAGCGGTTTATAACTTCGAGTGTATACCTGTCCTAACAAAAAGGGTCAATGATACCGAAAATTTTGTTTGTTTTTACGTATTTCTAACGGCTTAGGAGATCCTTCTACAAAGTTAAAATTTGTATTTGGTTTAAGAAAATTTGTAAGGGTTATACTCATCCAGACCCACAGGTTCTGAATTTTTTAATTAAAAATAACTAATTCAATAATTACACATTTTTCATTCATCAATTTTAATCTCAGTTATGAGCCGAAAAAGGTTCGACAATCTCAGCCAAGACAAGGCTCGTCTTGAGATAAGTAAACGTCATCGTAGCCAAGACAAGGCTCGACTTGAGACAAGAAAATACCGTTTTATCTGCCGTGGCCATAAAAGTAAGACGAAGGCCTATGTTTCGACAAGGTTTTAAGACGCAACCAGACATCGATGTCTTGAAGACGAACTCAAAACATAACTAAGTCGAACTCAAGTCGAAGAATTTTTACTGGGGAATACTTTTCTATAATTTTTGTATGAAAATTTTCATTTAAAAAAATTTATTTGGAAACATTTTCATTTTGAAAATTAAAATTTACTGAGTTTTCTGTTACAATTATAAGTTTTTGACAAATCATACTAAAAAACTACAAATTTAGCAGGAAGATCACTGACATGACAAAAAGCACTAAAATGGCATCACTAAAAGGCTTACGCTAGGGGCGTCAACTTCTATCTATAATAATCAACTTTATAATATCTTATTAAAATAAACTCTAATTTTATTTTGCAATTGTAAAACTAATATACATTATTAAATACTCAATGCCAACGAGGACTTTAATAAGTTAAAAATTCAACACCTCATGCCGAATAAAAAAAAATGGTAAATATCTTCGAGGTGCTCAATACTTATATACGCATCTAAAAGATAGAGAGGTGGTCAGAGATGTTAGATCACTTTGACGACTTTCGGCTTACCAAACTGTCGCATAAAGTTTACCCTAGTAAAAATGAACGTCTCTTTCACAGTGGATAAACTTACATACAACGTGGAGTAAATAATAAGATATCCAATAACAAATTTTCTCTAGAATTTATTAAAAATTTTATCAAACTTTCCAGTAAATAATACATTTATTACTTACAAATATTCACTGAAATTTGTCATTCTTTAACCGATTTTCAGGGATTCATTAACATTGCATAATTTAAAGTTTGCTTGACTTTACATTTGCAGACTTTACTTAACTAACATGAAATTTTATTAAATATTTACTCAGTATTTGCTAGAATAGTTTTTCGTAATTACAGCACGTTCATTAATGTTTACGTTTGGAAACCTTTAGTACATTTGGAAATTTTAATTTTCGTTATTGAAGTCACAGGTTACCACAATAATTACAAACAACTTCTTTTTGGTCCATATAACCCAATTTTACACAGAAGTTTGGTAAAGTTTTCTAACCAAATTTTTTTGGTACATTCAATGGAACTTCAGACAAAAATGCCATTTGTATGCATTTAAAGGCATCGAATTGTCTTTTCATTAAAATGCATCAAAATAAATGTCATAATCATCCTTTGTGCGATTAGCTCAATATGAAACCTTACCCAATTGAAGAGGACATATTAAAATAATAATGTTCAATTCTTGATCACTCGATAATTAATACCGTCATCGGGGGTGTTCCATTTTCACAGAAACCATATTGCATGCTTCTTTATAATATACTTTCTAAAGTTCGACTAAGCACAGCCACGCTCGACCCTTCTTAAGATTCTTTATTTTCTTAAATAAAATATTTTATATTTAACTAGACAGTTTAAAAATTATATTATATGCAAAAATTTCATGCCATAGATCAAGTTTACGAGTGAAGTAATTTTCAAAACATTCTTCACTTTCTCGTATTCCGTAAGAAGGTCAAACAGTATAGATTGTATATTATTAGGAATCATCATTAGGGATCATCAATGCTTTTTAAAATTTTAGACACCCTATTGCCTGTATTGGGCTTTTTTTAATAAGAGTATATGGGTTTAAGAATTCGCTATGTCTACGACCTCTCCCTTAAAAACTTTACGTAATTTATTAATGACCCCGTATGGTATTTTTCAATAAACGCTTAATGATGCGCAACAGTTTTAATAGTTATGCACATTTATCTTTTTCGACTTCAAAGATTGGTTAGTTATAGCTTATATTTATAATACGTTGACAACATATTCAAAAAAAAAAAAAATAATCCAATGTGGGACTTAATGTACAAATAACTCATAGGTATTTGGGACCGGAATCGAATAGAGGATCCATACGAGTGTAAGGAAAAATTGTAATACCGGTATTGGAAGGTGAAATTTCAATGTGTATGTTGCAATTTTAAGGAATGCGTCCCGTTTGCTACACAACTATTGCAATTTAACTTTACCAGACCGGCATTGCAGTTTTCTTTTATACACTCACTTTAGCCTGTCTAGCGTATGAGTGAACCCCTATTTAAGCTAGTCTAGAAAGTAACCAACTTGGCTTTTAGCTGGGTGGTTAGGATTCGATTCTCCGCGCCTGTGAATTATGATTAACACAACGAAATTTAATTACATTTCGGGAAACCTAGACCCTGGCCCGAGCGAGACACCCCTGTCGGACCTATACAAATTTAAATGCTAAACTTATCGACCTCTTAAGCGGTAGCTTCAGCACATCAAATTCAAATGATCTCTTGCTATAGGTAAACCGCGCACAGTAAAAAGGTGTTAAAAATGATACCGAAATCAATATCATTTTGATATGCAACAAAAATAATATCGAATTCAAGAGCATTTTGATCGGCCTAACAGAATGATCGACTTTTGAGATCATATAATGATCTGATTCGGGATCATGTATGAAGTCAAGCCAAGATGGCTGACGTTCTTAAAATACTTTAGCTCATATTCAAGCTTTTTATGGCTTCTGATCGTGCAGTGTACTTAAAAAGTAGAAAAAATAACGAAATGTGATATTAGAAAATATCACCTGTTAAGTGTAGTTGTCACTTGCGTGCGGTTAGATATCATTTTTAGGCTATGTCGTTAGGACACCGGCGCCAATAATTAGAGCAAAATGCTCTGCAACAAAATTGATCCTATATATTTTTTACTGTGCGGTGTTCTTTCCCGGTAAACGGTGAGCTTCGCATAAATCTCGCAGCGAGGTTGCAGGAACCATCCAATCATGTAACAAGAAGATTGCATGCAGTTTACTTTTGA
>NC_046661.1:116123860-116131039 GCF_010883055.1 Belonocnema kinseyi | reverse complement strand
CCCGGAAACCGATCGCGACAATATTGCACGAAAATCTCGCATTCGTACAGCAAAAGCTATTCGGAGCTAGTGTTCTGCGAGGTCGCGTTGCGATGTTGATTCGATGTTAATGCGACGAAAATGAGTAACTAATGCGATGCCGCACTACAAGTTCGCAATAATGATGGAAAATGAACATTTGCAATTTGTTAGCATTGTTAGCTGCAATATTGCATTCAGACATTTTCGAAGTTAATTTATACATTTTATCAACGTTTCCTCCATATTCTTACCTCTTTGCGACCTATATTTGATCTAGTAGTGATGCAACTTTCCATACCAGATCGAATATAGGTTTCAAAATTCTGAAAAAAGATGCGGATGCAACATCGCGGAATATGTCGCAAAGAGGTAAGAATATGGAGGAAACAACGAAGATGCAATCGCGAATCGCGTTGCTAAAAGGTATAAATTAACTTCGAAAATGTCTGAATGCAATATTGCAGCTAACATTGCCAGCAAATTTCAAATGTTCATTTTTCATAATTATTCCGACTTCGCAGTGCGACTTTGCATCAGCTATACCCATTTTAACATCGCATCAATTTTGCAACGCGACCTCGCTGCACACTAGCTCCAAATAGCTTTTGATGTACGAATTCGCGATTTTCGTGCAATATTGGCGCGATGGGTTTGGTGGGAGGGTGTTCAGTTTAGACCAAAAGCAAACTGCATGCAATCTTCTTGTTACATGATTGGAAGGTTCGCGCAACCTCGCAGCGAGGTTTATGCGAAGTTCACCCTTTAATGGATTTCGAGCCGCTTTCTCTGGTAACTACACCGAGAAAAATATGTAACTATATTAGTTCAATAATACCTTGAAATAATACGCTTCGCATAAATTAGAACTCAGTAGGTGAAAAAGTTGAACTGAATCTCTTCATTTAATTTGTAATTTGATTGGTTTGAGTATAGAACCGACGCTATAGCAATACCGAATTACATCGATTAAGTAAGTATTGAAATGGAGCAGTTCTTCATTTAGAACTCGCAACATTCATAAGTTTAATGTTAGCTGTTCTAAAGCAACGAAACAGATACTGTTCCACTTTTGTATCGTGTACGTAACGAAATTTGAATCACAGTACGTCGATATAGATATACTCACTATGCTTCGCTCCGTTCTACTCTGCTGATTCGAATGACAAAGAACGGCAAGGATCCAACGAATCTGTAACTTAGGAGCTTAGCATGAGCATTGCGCTGAGTTGAGGCGCCGGAAATTTGTGTTGGAAAATATTAAAGAATAATTATTTAAATATCAAATTTCGCGTGCTCTCAAATTTAAACCGGTTTTTTAAATCGCGATCGTTCATAGTCTCACGGGTAGTGCAATCAGCGAAACTGAAACCGCAATCGCTCAGCTAAAGCTGAGCTGGCGTTCGCTGCTACCACGAGTATTTCAGGGATAAGGAAAAATGTTGCTCCAAACCATGAAATATAATATGTCAAGCAATCCTTGCCTGAAGTCTCGCCGCCTCTTCGTCACTGAAACGTACAGCTGAAAATTTCTGTACAGGATCCTAAGAGGATGCTGCACATGTTCCAGTATACCAAGTTGCTCATGAATTCATACAGGTAATCTTAAAGGTTCCTGTGAAGGAATTTGGCAAAGGAAACTGTACAAGATCCTGCAAGAAAATCTGCACCAACAAACAAACTTTTGCAAGTACATTTACAAGATAATTAGCTCAGTAAAGTGTAACATTGGATCCTACAAAGAAATCCATATAAGAACCTGTACATAAAGATGTAAAGGTATTTCGTTGTAGAGGATCCCCTACAGTGGAAGATGAAGGTTTCTATACATGATACTATGTAGCTTCGCTGGAGATTTACTTAAGGGGCTCCTGAAAAGTTTCGTGTATAGGAATATGTACATTGGGGTGGCTCAAAATGCTTTTTTTAATAGAGAGCAGCGATCCCCCTCATTTCATTCTAAATCCGAGATGAGAAATTTTCAAATTTTTTTTTATTTATTTTTTGATTTTAACAGGTTCCGGGTTTGACTTGAAGTTTCCCACGTAAAATGCATGGAGAAAAATCACTTTATTGAGTTTTTGGAATAATTTTTGGGGTTTGAAAAAATGTGACATGTGGCTTTGACACCCGTAACACACCTCCGCGGGTACCTGAAACCTACCCTTAAAACAAAAAATGTCGATTCTTCATGAAATCGACCTTTTGAGCACATATTCTGGTCCTTTTTTCACTTGAAATTATTAATATTGGTCTAGTGGAATATTTATTATCAATGGTAAATTAATTTTCACCTATTTATAAATTTGCAATAAAATGGGGGTGGGGGGTCGTTGCCCTCTAGCATGTAAACAAAATTTTTACATGCATTTTTGGAACACCCTAATGTACATATTTCTATGTCTGATTTCGGAACAAGGGATCTTGTACAGGAACTCTCACGTGAACATTTACTATTTTTTCTGTAGTTTCGAACAGAAACGCAGGTTCTCTTACAGGCTCATCGGTACTTTACAAACATAAGAATACAGGAAACTGTACGATTGTACATATGCCTATACAGAAAGCTTTGCAGCAGCCCCTCAAGTACCCAGTGGCCACAAAATTTGGCGACGTCTTTACGACATCGTTGCGATATCTTTACGACAACTTTACGACATCCTATGTCCATGCTTTTTCGCTGTCTTTACGATATCGTAAGATGTCGTAACGATGTCGTTAAAACGTCGCCAAATTTTGGGCCTATTGGGTAGATTTATATTCTACATGGGTTCCTTGATAGGAACCTATGTCACATTTTACTGTGTAAATGAATATGTACATGTTCCAGCAAAGGTTTCTTTGTTGGTGCACGTTTCTTTGCACGGTCGTGTACACTTTTATTCGCCAAGTCTCTGGCCAGGAACCATCAAGATTACCTATACATGTTTGTGCGCAGGTTCGTGTAGAGGAACAGATCCTGCGAGCTTCCTGTACAGGAATTATCAGTAGGGCGCTAACGAAAACACAATGTCTGGTAAATACAGAAGCACAGTATGTTGTGTCGGCCTCAGTTTAGAATACGATCATGTGAAACGTAAAATCCAGATAGCGCTGGCAATCTCTCCAGACGAAAAATGAAATTCGTTACTTTTCAATGTCATTACAATCGATTTGGTGTACATAAACTACAAGTTTTTATGCATTTTGAAATGTTAAAGTAATTGGATGTATAAAAAGCACATTAAATATTTTTCTTTTTCTGCTGAAAAATTCTGTGAACATGATCAGTTTCAAACTTATGACTGAAATCTGTCGCACTACCAGCAGCTTAAAAAAGCAAATTTTGATGCTTTTCATTCCGAATAATCGCATATTTAAAAGTGCATACAATTTTGATTTCTCTAGAATCAAACAGAAGGGCCTATGACAAAGCCACCCAACGCGTCCTCGGGTTGCGGATAGAGGGTCGCTGTACCAAGGGTTTCTCTCAGAGTACGCAGCCTTATCCTTGCATGCGGGGCTCTACAAGGATGGACGAACCCCTTTCCCTAGCTTCTCGTGGGAACAACAATGACTACGACTACAATGAATACGTATACTATCTGACGCTAAGAGAAGTCTAGAGCGTAGGGAGAGGTGGGTCAGACAAAATCAACAGTTTCTCTCTGACCCATCTCGACTCTTTCAAGACCCTCCAGTTACTGTCGAACAGCCACCCAACCAGAGGAGGTCGAAGTATTTTCGAGAGAAGTCTATGAAGTTCAGCATAGACTGGACGAAGTCTCAGAAAATATTAATAGCTTCAAGGAGTTATGTGTTGCCCTCATAACACCTGATAAGGAATGCCCACCCATCACTACCGAGGAGGTGAAAAAAGTATTAAGAGGGATGAAGAACTATTCCGCACCGGGACCAGATTGTATCAAAACCTTCTGGTGGAAGAAGTTTTCTTCAACATATCAGCATTTGGCCCGCAATTTTCACCTCATATTTGAAGTCGGAAGAGCCGATTCCATAGTGGTTGGTGGAAGGGCGCACAATACTCCTACCGAAAGTAGGCAACTTAGCTCACCCGAAGAACTACAGGCCAATAACTTGTCTGAACACGCCTTATAAGATATTCACAGCTATCCTAAATGATAGGATTGTTCGGGCAATTGAACCTGTGTGGCAAGAAATGTATGAACAACGAGGCTCAAAGAAAGGCGTAGCCGGATGTCGGGAGAACCTGCTCATCGATAGATGTGTCTGCAAAGATGCAGCATTCTACCAGCGTGACCTATCGAAGGCCTGCATTGATTATCGGAAAGCTTTCGATTCGACATCCCATAGACTTATCATCTGTCTTTTGGAAATCTTAAAGGTTCATCCGCAAATAGTTGAACTGTCGGCGAGGAACAACGTATCTGCAACGAACATGCTTGCCGTCCCGGTACTACTCTATTCATTTGGAGTAGTTCCATGGACGAAGAACGAGCTTAGATCTCTTGATATCGGGACAAGAAAGGTTATGCACATGAACAAAAGCATGCATCTTAAGCCTTCCGTTCCGCGACTGTACATCTCACGCCGTCAAGGGGGTCGCGGAATATTGAGTCTTGAATCTCTTCACAAAAGAATTATTCTGGGTGCAGCACATAGAGTTGCAAATGGAAGAGACCCTCTTCTTAAAATGGTCAGGAATCACGAAGGACTGGGCAAAGGAGAGCATTTCTGTGCAAAGCAGCATTCATACATTCAAAGGCACATTGCGGCACCAAGAGTGCTTTATTACCAACTCTGTCACTCCTACGGCATTCACCTTAATATCGCTCCTCTAAATGCTCGTAGGGAAATTGAGTCAATTGTCGAGAATGGGAAGTGCCGCATATACTGGAACTTTATATTCTCGACAATTGTTTCTGTTGCTCACTCAAAGCCTGACATGGTTCTTCTTGACTTCGAGAAGCGAACCATGTTCGTTATCGAATTTTCGGCACCAGCTGACAAAAACATCATAGCCAAGGAGAATGAAAAGAAAGAGAGGTATCGAGACCTTATAAGGGAGTTGCAACGATTCTACTCGGAATATTCTGTTAAAATGATCGTCTTTATCATCGGCGCTCTTGGAGGTGCCAAGCTTTCACTTGCTAATGGCCTAAAAAGCATCCCTGCTTGTCAATAATATGCTAGAACACTTGCGGGAAAAATGCAGAAGGCGGTTGTCCTTGGGTCACTCCGTGTACTTAGGGTGCACGAGGCTTTTGCTGGATCGTCGTATTGATTCCTTTACAGACTGTAACCACCTATCTCACGATTGTGAGACGTGGTTGTGGCTGAAATTTTACCGCGATTTCGCTGGAAGCGGGTGCAATTTTTCAGATTAGCACCCGCTCCTGGGTACAATCGTTGCAACTCCCTTATAAGGTCTCGATACCTCTCTTTCTTTTTATTCTCCTTGGCTATGATGGTTTTGTCAGCTGGTGCCGAAAATTCGATAACGAACATGGTTCGCTTCTCGAAGTCAAGAAGAACCATGTCAGGCCTCGAGTGAGCAACAGAAACAATTGTCGAGAATATAAAGTTCCAGTATATGCGGCACTTCCCATTCTCGACAATTGACTCAATTTCCCTAGGAGCATTTAGAGGAGTGATATTAGGGTGAATGCCGTAGTAGTGACAGAGATGGTAATAAAGCACTCTTAGTGCCGCATTTTGCCTTTGAATGTAGGTCGTTCCCGCGTGAGTTGGACAACTAGATAGTATGTGAGCTAAATGCTCGGGGTGTGCATGGCACGCCCTGCAGCCATCATCGGGAATGTCTTGACTTAAGAATGTCTTGACTTAAGAAGACGGTCTCTTCCATTTGCAACTATATGCGCTGTGCCCAGAATAATCCTGTTGTGAAGACATTCTAGACTCAATATTCCGCGACCCCCTTGACGGCGTGAGATGTACAATCGCGGAACGGAAGACTTAAGATGCATGCTTTTGTTCATGTACATAACCTTTCTTGTCCCGATATCAAGAGATCTGAGCTCGTTCTTCGTCCATGGAACTACTCCAAATGAATAGAGTAGCACTGGGACGGCAAGCATGTTCGTTGCAGATACTTTGTTCCTCGCCGACAGTTCGGAAGACCAAATCTGCCTGATGAGACGTTTGTATCTGCTTCGGATGGTATCCTTTATAGATGTCATATCCTGAATGCGGCTCTGTGGCACGTCCAGGTATGTATAAGTCTCTCCAGTGCAAAGGTGTCGTCTGGCGCTTCTATCAACGAGCTCAGGATCTTTAGGGATGCCATTAAGTTTTCCTCGCTTCAAATAAACCTTGGCGCATTTTTCTAACCCAAATTCCATTCCAATTTCCTTAGTATATCGTTCGACAATCCCCAGAGCTAGATGCAGTTGCTCTCTGTTTTTAGCATAGATCTTAAGATCGTCCATGTAAAATACATGAGTGACTTTGTACTTTAGATCTGCAGGTTTGCCGCACAAGTACCCGTCAGTATGATGCAGTGTTAGAGATAGTGGCAATAATGTAAGGCAAAAGAGGAGTGGGCTCATGCTGTCGCCCTGAAAGACACCTCTCTGAAACGTGACCTTGTTAGGTGTCACACGATTTTTTTCAGATGAGATAGTAAATCTGGTTTTCCAAAGCGGCATCAATCTCTCTATGCACCCAACTATTTGCGGATGAACCTTTAAGATTTCCAAAAGACAGATGATAAGTCTATAAGATGTCGAATCGAAATATTTCCGATAATCAATCCAGGCCATCGATAGGTCACGCTGGTAGAATGCTGCATCTTTGCAGACACATCTATCGATGAGCAGGTTATCCCGCCATCCGGCTACGCCTTTCTTTGAGCCTCGTTGTTCATACATTTCTTGCCACACAGGTTCAATTGCCCGAACAATCCTATCATTTAGGATAGCTGTGAATATCTTATAAGGCGTGTTCAGACAAGGTATTGGCCTGTAGTTCTTCGGGTGAGCTAAGTTGCCTACTTTCGGTAGGAGTATTGTGCGCCCTTCCACCAACCACTATGGAATTGGCTCTTCCGACTTCAAATATGAGGTGAAAATACGGGCCAAATGCTGATGGGTTGAAGAAAACTTCTTCTACTAGAAGGTTTTGATACAATCTGGTCCCGGTGCGGAATAGTTCTTCATCCCTCTTAATACTTTTTTCACC
>NC_046661.1:116122484-116123760 GCF_010883055.1 Belonocnema kinseyi | reverse complement strand
CACCTCTCCCTCCGCTCTAGACTTCTCTTAGCGTCAGATAGTATACGTATTCTCTCAACAATATGCTGCCTGATGGTCAGCAGCTTTGACTTGTTAAGTGTGCGATAACGGATCCGGAGTTCGCGCGCGAACTTTCGAACCTTGGCGGTAAAATTCCTGCCAGATGTGATATAGTCAATCACACATTGAATGCGGGACGCGTACTGTCTTGCCCCGCCTATCTTTATGGCAAGTTGATGAATTCGTCTTTTGTTCTTATGATCAGCCGTTGGTTTTGTTTTACGGTTCGCATCGGCCAAAGCTCTCGCTGCATTATACACACAATAATTGATAGCACGGAGGTCGGATTCTCCGGAAAAATGTCCACGAAGCTCGTCATCCATTTCAGCCAGATCTTTAGGCTTGAGAGAAACCTTGGTGTTAATGTTTCTCCGGGTCGTAAAGCATCGCTCTTCCTCTATTGGATGCCTGCCCGCGGCTGGTCTTAGTGTCGCCTCTTTTTCTCTGTTGCCGGCTTGTTCTAGCTGTGGTAGAGTAGGCGTTTCGTTTACATAGCCCCTTTTACGGAGTAGTTCAGCGTGTTTTCGCAGACGTTGCTGCGAAAAGTGCGATATCTCCGGGTGTTTCTCGCACCACAGAGCATGCAGCCGTGCTATGTAACCCCGTTCAGGGGCCACACTCGCATCGTAGCACTCTAGCAATTCGTGATTCAGTTACTCCGTCCACTCAAAGGTCGCGAGATCCCGCCGATCCATCACATTGAATCCATTTTCATTGGCTCACCCAGCTCTAGATTGGTTGGCATTGTTGGCCGACCCATTGTCGGGAGCCCTGCGCGTTCTGTTGTTTTGAACCGCACTTACTACAACTAGGTGTGGTGTTGTCATTGTTGTCTCCATGAGAAGCTAGGGAAAGGGGTTCGTCCATCCTTGTAGAGCCCCGCATGCAAGGATAAGGCTGCGTACTCTGAGAGGTCGCCCGTTATCCCAGAGTCACCATTTTAGACACCTCACCCAGGTGCCATTCAGCTTTCGGCACGGTTTTCACACCTCCGCTTGGGGGTTAATTCCTTCGAGACCACCCCTGGACAATTGTCCGCGACTGCCTATTTATTTTTGTAACCATATTCAGCAGAAACCCTTGGTACAGGGACCCTCTATCCGCAACGCGAGGTTGCGTTCGGTGGCTTTGTCATAGGCCCTTCGGTTTGATTCTAGAGGAATCAAAACCGAACCGAATTTTTCAGATTAGCACCCGCTCCCGGCGAAATCCTGCG
>NC_046661.1:116100575-116122384 GCF_010883055.1 Belonocnema kinseyi | reverse complement strand
GCATAAAATCAGTTACTTTCACAAAAAAAACTGCAAATAATATCATTTTCCATGCCGTCATGAAGGCTGAAAAGGCTGCCAGCGCCACCTTAACTTTACGATTACGAATACGGGCCTTGCAGGCAGCTGTTCCTCACCTCACCTGAACTATCTATTACAGAAAAGCCGCCACACGTCAGTGACATCTTTTCAGTTAAAAAAAGTATCGCTTCCAGGTACAGGCTCAATCCTGCGCTGTGACCTTTCTACCCCCACAGTTCGACCATGCGTCACGGAAGCTTTCCTACAACTAGCAAACCCAGGAATCAAAGCAACGGCGATTCTGGTAACCGAGCGGAAAAACGGTATAGCTGAGAGAACTATATTTTGGTCCTCAGAACTAGATAGTATAGTTCTTTCACTAAAAATACCGGATGGTTCTCACAACTATACCAGTATAGGTGTAGCAAATATACTAGCATTCCTAAACGTCATATTGCTCCACGAAGGATACAAGTTCGTTGACGTGACAATACATGGTATGATAATCCTTTCAAAATTTGTGGTGCTAGCAAACTAAAAATCTACGCGTACACACACATACACACATACATACATTCGCAAAACCCGTTTTTCTTGTTCAGAAGGCCTCAAAACGTGGACATTTGACAAAAAAGATACCATACGAAGAAGCTTTTAGCAAAAAAAAGCGCCTCGAACAAATGACGCTTCTCTTCCACTTTAAGGTTAAAGTCGCACGTGGATATAAACCAGTGTATAGGTCCCGCGACAAATCAGTATATTTGTCTTACTTATACCGCATGGTTCGAGACCTATACCGCATAGTTCGTGGACTGTTTATCACGGTGGCCAGAAGCTTATCACTTAAAAAATATGTTTGCTGACACCATTCCAAGCACTCTCTTCACTTAGTGAATATCCAGGTTTGAACTACTATATCGGATCACAACGGACAGACTACAACTTGCTGTTTGTATCGACAGTTCAACGCAGTCATTAAGCCATAGCAATCTTTCCTCTGTACCTCTCGACGATTTCAAGCACCCTGAAACCCGTTTTGCACTAGAAGCATAGATCTTCAGGCAATCCATATAAAATATATTTGCCACCTTATTCTTGCGATGGTTAGTGTCGCTGCAGAGATATACCTACATGAGAATTGCGTAGTGCGAGAGCTAGTAGCAGTACTTTGTCCCAAAAGAGGAGAGGGCTCGTGGTGTTTCCCTGAAGTAAATTTAATTTTCTAAAAGGAGCATCAATCTCTCGTCGCATCTCGCGATGTGTGGATGAATCTTCAAGCTTTCCAACAGATAGATTATAAGCATCTATGAGAGGTAAAAGCAAAAGCTAAGTTTTTGCACTCATATGTCAATTAGTTGGTTCTTCCGGCAGCCTGCTAAACCTATTTTTTAAACACGTTTTTCGTTCATCTTTCCCCAGGCAGGTTTAATTTCCCGAACAACCATGTCGTTCAGGATATCAGTAAAGATCTTATTGAACGTGTTCAGATAACTTATTGGACTGTACATCTTTGGGTTGGACAAGTCCCTTTCTTCCGTGGGAGCAAGATGTGTCCTAACACCAAACGCTGCGGAATGACTGTCGCCGATTTTAAATATGAGGTGAAGATGTTGGCAACATTTTTGTGTTGGACATTCATTCTGAGATGTTAAGAGGTGGTCGCCAAGCTCTTTGAAGTTCTACAGTCGCTGCATGAAACATACCTAAGGTTGATTTCATATGTCGATTTAGTGTAGACGCTTTCACAGTTTGGTATAGCAGCTGCCCCAAAGCCATAGAACCGCACCACTAACGTCTCAACGTTTCAACGTTTTGTACGTCAACCCATTTAAAAATGGCGCAGCTATTGGTCCAAAGTTATGGGGCTGCTGTAGTATGAAAGCCTGTGCGGCTTCTGTACCAAGCTCCTTTCAATGCAGTGATTTCTCTAAAATGTGGTTGAACCTCGTAAATCTTTCTCCACAAAGTCTCTACCTCGTCGGGCTTGTGCGGATTTTGTACAGATACAGTGAGATCAGTGAAGAGGCGCGATGGGTCAGCTAGAAACTGTTGATCCACCTTGAACCATCTCTCCCTCCTCTATATTTTCCTCCTTGCGTAAGATGGCATCCGTATTTTGTCAACAATCCTGCTTGCTTGTAAGCAGCTATGATCTGTACAGTGTTTTATGGCAGATTCTCAGTTCTTGGGCGAACTTTCGCACCCTTTTCTTAAACGATCTACCAGATATTATGTCGTCAATCATACACTGAATACGGGACGCATTCTGCCTTGCCTATCCAATCTTCTTGTTTAGAGGATGCAAGCGTCTTTTGGTCTATTGGTCCATCTTCGATTTTGGCCTTCTATTTGAATCAGTCAAAGCTCTCGCCGCACCATAAACTAAACAATTGATGGTTCAGAGATCGGACTCTTTCGAAATATCTTCACGAAAGGGGGTATCCAATGCAGTCAGGTCTTGGGGCTTAGGAGGAACCTGGATGTTAATGTTCCTTCTTTTCCTGAAGTCGCGATCATCTCTCAGGAGGGGCCTACTTTCCGCTGTTAATTTTTCCACTTTCTCCTCTTCGACTGCAACTTGTTCATGTAACGGTTAGGGAAACGCTCCGCATACATATCTATTTTTCGAGAGGTAGACGACTTGATTTCGCAAAGAGTGATATAAAAACATGCTGAAACTTTATGTCTAGGTTTTTCTGACCAACAGAGTGTGCATACGCGCCATAAAGCCTCCGTGAACAGGGATAATACTGGCATCGTAGCAGTCTAGCAAGTCATCTTTGAGTTGGTCATCCTGTCAATTTGAATGTTTCGCGGGTTCGACGTCGTGTTTTCATCTAAATTATGTTCAACATCCCGAACTCTAGAGAGATGGCACTGTTTGCCGACAAAAGTATTTCACGAAAAAATGTTCGAGAAAAATGTCTCTGGTCACTTTTTTCTATCTCCCGTTATTTTCGCAATTTTTACGAAAATATTTATGAAATCCTATAATATTTATTTTTATCTTAACAATACAATTTAATGTTGTCATAAAAAACAAAAAGGCACATAATTAAACACCACTTTTACGTCAAGCCTTTGCCTTAGATGTCGGTATTTTTTAAATAATCGATACTCTCCATATTTTCTGACTTTTATTTTTCCACCATCACGTCGTTAAAACTATTAAATAATGCTTTTTTTAGTTTTTTGTGATAACATAAAATTGTATTGCTGAGAAAAACGAAGATTTTCGTTCTTCAGATAAAAAAAATTATCTCCAAACGATGGCAAGCTCGCATCGACCAACACTGGGGCTCTGCTGCTTGAAGCTAACAGAGGCCGATGGGACTAATGAACTGATCGGATTATTTCGTGGGATCCAGTGAGTCTGTCTTTGACATTGACGCCATCTGGAACGCGAATATATATCGCGAAGTAGTATCTCGAAATTATTAGAGCAATGTTGATGAAAAACCGCAGTAACTATTAATTCACTCTAATAAAAAAATGCAGTACTACGGTTTAAACTTAAACATTTACTGTAGGATTTCTTTTTAATATTTCATGCAAATTCAAATTTCTTCTAAATTGGTGGCGTTGACCCAGCTACCATAATAGGCTCTACGATTTTACAAAGAAAACAAAGAATGGTAGAAAGAGAGGAAGAAAGAGACTCCGATCGACTGCAAGCATCGGAGTCCCACTGTAGTGTTTTATAATGTTAAACTGTATAATGTTAACGTGAGAATTGTGAAAACTGTGTTTTTCGTAGACAATTAATCTAAGATTTATAAAAGTAAGTGTTTCTCTGTTAAACAATTTCTTCGCATCTCTGGTTATAGAACTGCGTCACATTAATTATACGATTACGCAGAAGTGCATGCTTTCCACTGAAAGTGTTTCGTTTATGCACAAATAGTTGCAAAAAAATATGTGCTTTAGGTGCTGCTGTCTTTAAATAGTTTACTCAAGTCAGTGACAGAGTATCTTAACCATCTTTTTTTTGCATATTTCAATTAATACAAGTGACTTTCTCTTAAAAGTGACCTAATCTTATATAGTCTCCCCTACGTATTTGAAGAGGATATATTTTTGGTTGACTCGATCTTTTTTATAGAAATTTTTTATTTTTACTAGTAAAACAGATATAAACAAATATATTTGATAAGTTTAGTATAGCCATAAGAGGTATATTTAAAAAAATCATATAATTATATGTTTAAACATTTCTTTTCACGATGCAGGTATTATGAACCATGGAGAGTAGTAGTGCCTGCTTTATTTTTTAACATACTTTTCACAATAATATTGGTTTGTGCAACGGGATGCTTCCTGCTTGGAATTTCCCGATTTGTTAACAATATTAACGAAATGTCCAATCGACTTCTGATTATTCATAATAATCTCCCTCACAGGTACTTTTAAATTAATTCTCTTCTTAAACTATAATACTTTATGGTAATATAAATTGTAAAACTCAAGAGAGGTAAATGTTTGCTTAAATAACATTTATTTTAAATTTCTATAAGAAGCACTATGTGGCCATAGGACCGGAAAATTCGAAAAGTGGGAAATTAAGGGAAATTTGTTGGAAGCGGGAAAAAGCCAAGAAATAATTGAGGACAATTAATTTTGTTATGGGGCAGTTTTTTAATTTTTAGTTTGAGTACAAAAACTTTTCCAATCATTTTAACTACTACTTGCTATGATATATGAAGTAATGTGAAATTGAACGAGTTCGTTTTGAAATTTTTTGGAATGGGTTCTAATTTTAAATTCTTTAATTTCAAAGACCTTGATGTTTAATGTTAAAAGCTTTAATTTGATGATATTGTAATTTTTACATCTCTTTAAAAATTTTTAAATCTGTCGAAGGCCATCGTGCTTTTTCTAATCGTTCTACGAGTGATATATGATATTTTGTTCGAAACTGCCATGCTTTAAGCCATCTTAACGCTTACTATTCTGAGGGCGTAATAGGCTCATATTACAGTGGTTTCGAATACATAATTTTAAATTGAAGAGGCAAACAATTTAATAATTTCTTGTTTATTCTTTGGGACACTTTTAAACTGGCACGTGTAAAATTAAATAATTTGGGAATTAATCTTAAAGATTACAAAATTGTGTTTCAAAATGAAAAAAAAACATTTTTCCCTATCGAAATTAAAATCTTATGACTGAACCTCAAATAGTTTAAAACAGTGCAATTTATAAAATAAAAGCCTTTTCATATACTTGAACGATTATAAATTGACGGTATTGAAAATCAAATCCAATAATATTGAAATATCTGGCCATGCTATATTTGAAATTCTAAAATTGAGCCTTAGAAAATAGTTTAATCTTCTACAATTTAAAACTGAAGGCGTTAATAGTCAAACAATTCTTAGTGTCTTTTTTAAAAGCTGTCAAATTTCCAAAGCTCGAAATAATAATTGTTCAATTTTGACAGCTTCAGCATTAAAATTGTACAGATGAAAATATTTTTTATCTAAAGATTGTCAATCATTTCAAAATTTTCAAGTGGTTACAATACTGATGTTTTTAGGTTGAAATTTTTCAATCACGATATTCGATATAAATATATTATATTATTAATTTAATAATCATTTTTGGATATTTAATAAAAATTGGATTATTACTTCATTCATTGAATTCTATTAAACTAATTATATGAATAATTTCTATTAATCATATAAGATTATAGATATGTTAATTTGGTGACTGCTTTTTCAATACCTCAAATTATAAATGGTTTCATTTTGAAGGCTTGAATTCGAAAATTTAAATGACCATGGGGAGGTTTTTGTATTTCTGAAAAAATCAAAAAATAACTGGGAATTATTTTCTGAGTGTTGAGTGTAGCCACCCTGAAAATATCAATTCATTTTGGAAATCTTATTTCTTACCTTAAAGTGGCTGCCAAAATCTTCAGGAGTTTCTTAATATCTATAATATTCATGGACACAACGTTTGCAGATATCTTTTCTCCATAAAAGTAAGAATCTTAACTCACTAATATTATGTTAAGCTTTTTTCAATAAAGTAATTAAAATAACCAATATTTTTAGTTTGGATCATGGATAATGATGGTTGGTTGGATCATCGGGACAGTTCTTTTGATTTTACGTGTTGTTTGTATAAAAGATTTTAGATTAATGAAAGTTGAGCTATATGAAATGCCTCCAGAGATGTTTGAAAGCGAAGCTTTAAAAAGAGCTAATGGAGAAAGCGTAGAAGCTCCGATTCCAAAAAAGCGGATCAAATTGACTCATCCCCTCGGCTGCTGTCGCACGAAAAAAAGAAAAGAAGAATAAATTTGTCTTCTATTTAATTCCAAGTATTTCATTTATAATATTCAATGAAAATAATGTTTATAATGATAGCTGCGTCTAGTCGCCCCGAAAAATTCTGGGAGTTGGAAAAGGGGATGGATTTTGAAAAATATTTGACTAGTCCTCTCGAATTTGTGGATGGTGAGACACTTCGTAAAATAATAAAAACATTATTAACTGAAAGTGGGTTTAATGGCTTTTATTGTAGAATTTTAAGTTAATTTCGTTGTCAATCGAATTACTTTTCACACTTTTTCGTCAACTTGGCTTTTGTGATTGCTCGTTGTTTCATCATAATCGGATTTTCTAAAAAACGAATGGAAGTTTTCAGTTTATGATTTTTAGTCCGCAAGACGGCTCTTTTTCTCCCTAAAGCTACGACTTCATTTTGTATTCTTTCTTCAATATTATTGAATTCTTCCCATTTCTTCATTTGCTCAGTGATGTAGGTCTCCGTAAAAATAGAATTTTCTCTTACAACATTCAGTAGCTGAAACAAAATATGGTTATAGAACAATTTTTTACACAATTGAAATTATTCAACCACTACGCTGGCGGACCGAAGGAACCGAATTGAGCTTCTACTAAGTACCCGTAAAAACCCCATTGGGTCCCCATTCGGTTCCTTTTTAAAAAAAACTCAAAAAAAAAGCAAGATCAAATTTTAAACTGTTGAAATTCGGATTCTACCTTAAATTTTCTATTAGAAACTCACAGAGTAATCGCAATACTTTTTTTAGCAGCGTTACAAATTTTTTTAAATGTCATTAACTTCTGCTAAAGGTGACTTCAAGCGCATCCATAAAAGCTCAAGTAGTATGTTGCGCGCGAAGTTTGAAAATAAAATTCACTCTTGCTTGCATCGCAGCGTTGTTGTCTGAGGTTTCCATTGCGTGCTGCTACCATCCAGACAAAATTCTTAAAGTTACCGACGAAATGCTTATTAACTGCTACTAAAATAAGATGCACTTGAAGTCGCTTTCGCCCCATGTAAATGACAGGTATTTTATTTTTTAAAGTTTTTGAAGCTGCAAGAAAAAGTATGGCGATTACTCCGTGAGTTTATAATGCAAATTTTAACGTAGAATCCGAATTTCAACAATTCGAAAGTTGATTTTGCTGCTTTTTTTAGTTTTTCCAAAAGGAACCGAATGGGTTCTTTACGGGCACTTTGTTAAGGCTCCATTCGGTTCCTTCGTTCCGCCAGGGTAGCAATAAACAGAAGAGCTCAGATAACTGTTTCCTCGACACAAAGCTTAAAATTAAACTCAATTAAAATACGTAGAAATAATATCGTCAAATTTTTTGAATACCTATAAACAATCCCATTTCGCAGATTTTTATCTTCTGTAGAAAAAAAGAATAAGAATATGATTATTTTTTGCTGAAATCGTTTTGTTGAACTGAGACGCAATGTTTTCACGATATTAAAGTAATTGAAAATTGAATTTAAAAAACGAGATTTTATTTTTATTGTATTTACAATGTTTGAAATATGACGACAGTTGTACGCATTTTAATACAGTTTAATTGGAAAGTTTTTACCGGGCCAACATGTTGGCCACTTTAGAGTCAAACAGTGGTACCAAACGCGGACATCTCTGGGTATGTTCCGATTTGAGCAGTTGAGAGTTATTTAAAGTTTCAAAGTTGGCAATGCCAATGTATAAGCATAGGCTGCCGGTGCGCAATGATGCCTATGCTTATATATGGCATTGCCAACTTTGAAACTTTAAAAAACTCTCATATACTCAAATCGGAACATACCCATTGACATGTGCAATAGTGATTCCTGTTTAGTTTTAAATTGACACATTGCGTTACATAACCTAAAAATACACATGACTGCGCATGTCAGAGATATCCGCGTTGTGACATCTAAATTTTCAAATTCAAACGCTAAAAGCAAACAATTCATCATTTTATTAAATTAAAGTATGCAAATAAGAATTTCCGAATTAATTAATGATGGTTTTTTACTCGTCGGGGTATCGAATGTTAATCACATACGAGCGTGGTTAGCGCTCGGGTGGGTGACATTAGTGATTCTCGCTTAATGAAAGGGTTTTATTTGTAGCTATCGTCTGTGAAAGACGGGGATTCAGGTACATGTACCAAACTTTCGCTTTGAGTACGGTGTCGGGGGTTGCCTTCAAATAGCCTTGGACTGAATTCGGGGGGGCGCGAAATGCGAAAACATTCAGGGTTGCCTGAACCGTTTCAAATTGGAATGCATGCCATTGCGCAATATACTTGACTGCGTAGTCGCGCACTGCAGCCCTTTCTAAACGACTGTCGCAACCGCTCTCAGCCTGCTCCCCTGAGAAACTGTAGGGGCCACCAGTTCTAGGAAGGCTGGAAACGGAGTGACTGAGAGCGGTAGTTTGGTGTACATTAAAACCTACAAAGATATACAGGCAAATGATAAAAACATTCAATATTGAACAATTTTGAAATCAAAACATCAGTATGAGGCCAATTGGAAGCTTTTAAAATTAAACCTTTTCAAGCTGGAAACATTTAAAATTGTTCAATTCCACCTCCCCCCCCCCCCACTCTAAAAGTTCGGATTTCAATGGTGTTTTGATTGGAAGGGAAAGTATAACAATGGCAAAAAGAATGTTTATAGAGTAAACTTGTAAACTAAAACACATTGTAATAGAATGTCTAAAACTATATTTGCAACTTGAACATTGGAAGAAGTAAAACCCCGCCATCCCCTCACACGAGATTCACGTATTTTGTGAGTAGCCGCACTGTTTCGAGGTCTTGAAAAAGAAAAATAGTTAAAATTGAAAAATTTCATACAGAGTATATTCGAAATAAGAACGTTCAAAATTGAACCATTTTACATTAATCGCAATAAAAGTTTAGCAGGCTGAAAAAAAATTACTGAAAAATATTTAATTAGTAAGACTCGAGGTAAGACTTTAAATTCGAAATTTAACGTTTTTAATTCGATTCAACTTAATTATCAAGGCATTCAAGGAATTTTGGAATCAGAGTTAAGTTTTGTACAATGCAAATTTTTAACTAGGAATTTTAAATTCTTCAATTAAAAATTGTACAACTTAATGCGATTTAATTTTAAATTGTTTATTTTTTTAAATTTCCATTTTATTCTCGATGTGATTTTGAATGTCATAAATTTATGATTGTTTCAGTTCCATGTCATTTTCCGGTTTTCCTGGCCTAGTGGCTATTCTGTTTCAGTATTTTGAAAATCAAAATCATCGTCCAATATTATTTCGTATGAGGGTAAAAATAAAAAAATCAACACAGTATAAATAGTCCCAAGTGCCTGACTTTATGGAAATTCCGACTATTATGGAAGTCCGACTATTTTTAGAATGAATGAACTTCGAAGGTTTACAATATTTAAAATTCTTCATTTTTCACCGATGAAACCGAGAGTGAATGTTTTTATTACAGAAATCTCATTTTTCAAGAATAGAGCCTATTCCATCACTTTGAAAATAATTTGAACTACATGATATTATGATATACCTCTGAATAATTTGTATCATGTATAGAAATCCCTTCTAATCCTTTCAGGTAGTAGCCCGGTGTGATGGGTAAAAAAAAAACAATTTTTTTAGATTTTTCGTGGTAAGAACATCTAGAAAATATACTCCAAAAGTTTAGGACCGAGATTTAAAATATTTGTAAAGTTACAGCCAGAATAAGAGAGCGCGTCGTAGTGTGTAAGGAAGTATATCGACGCGCCAACAGTAGCTTCTCGGATTGTGAAGAATTATTCTATGCTCTAGGCATACTTGCTTAGTGTAAGTATACTTTTTTTTATCAAAAATCTGTTATCAAAACTTTAAACGCGTTTTTTTTGAAACCACGTTTTCGACATTTTGGGGAAGCACTGCGACTAAGAACTATTCAACCGATTTGTCTCAAAATTTTACCTGTTATTCTAGACACATATATCTAAGTACGAAACCTCTAAAACATTTGATTTTTTAATAATAAATTAACTTTTTTAACAATTAATTGAAAAAAATCCATTTAAAAAAAATTTACAAGTCCGCCATTTTTTATATGCAGAAGGCTATGTGCTTCCCCGAAACAACTCACCTTTTTCAAGGACTCCACTTTGACATAAGAAATAAAAAACAAATAATGCAAAATTAATAATTAAAATATTTTTGTACACTTTGAGTCAGCAATAAAAATATGTAAAAATTTCAAAACGATCACATTACACCGGGCTACTACCTTATATCTATTTGAACTTTGCTGGACATTTTTTTAAATACCCGGAAATCTTTCAAATCTTTCTATTATTTTGAACTGTTTTAAAGGACCGGTCTGCCATGCTTTTACCGGGTTAGTTGGTGAATCCCAGTCCGCTTCTAAACGCTAATTTTTACAAATAAATCAAATTAAAATTTTTTAAACTGTAGATATTTAAAGATATTTAAGTTCGAAGCAAATAGTTAAATTGTTTATGAATTTATTAATTAAAAAATATTCAATAATAATTTTAAATAATTTACATTTGGAAGTGTTCTAATGCTTTGAATTATTTAATTTTGTAGTTAAGTATCAAAAATTTATATCGAACGATTTTCAGGTATCGAAGTTTTAATTTTTTACTTTTTAATACTTCGATAAATTTTTGGTAACCGGGAAATGAGCAGAAACTTGTATATATTTTTACAAACCACCCTGCTTATGCATTTATTTTGAAAATTATACTGTTAAAAGATTCAAAAAACAATTTTTATGATAAAAGTTTTGTGTTAAACTTATTATAAAATTTATTTTCAAAGTGTGTGTTCAATTAATAAAAGATATACCGGATATCTATTTAAAAAATATTAAACCTGCAATGGGTAAAGAAATACACGCATTCTACTATGGAAAAATGCGGTTACATTTTCGCATATTTAAATGATTTTTCTCTCTTACCAAATAAATTTTAAATAATCAGTGCAATAGGTAATATAGAAAGACTCACGTATTATCATATCCTATCATTAAAATTTCTTCAGGGTGAATTGAAGTCAGTAGTTTTCTTGAAACATGATGTATTTTTGATTTTTATCCATTAAAGAAATTAAAAAATAAAATTACTTTTCCTCTAAATAATTTTCGAAGTTAAAAAAAATTGTAACCCATTACTTTTTAATCTGGCATACAACTCTCCACAATATGATTTGAAACATACCACAGGATAAGTAAAATATATCTTCTGTAGTTTTCTGATGTTCTCTCTCTGCTCCTCTACTCGGTCCATCAGCGATTGTTTATGTCTCAACAAATTACCATAGTATTCAGTAGTAAGTCCTAACCCTAAAGATTCCAACTTGCAAAGATTATTATTTATGTTCTTCAAAATATTCTTATATTGAATGTAAGTGATCCGGACTTGAGTCATTTCGAGCGAACGTTGTTTTCGCTTCTCTATTAGTTTTTTGGTATCATCCTCTGACAGTCGTCTTCCAGTACCTGAGATCCTGAGCCCAAGAGCTTGTTCGAATTCTAAATTACTCAATTCATCAGAAACCTTATTGAATTCGGTTTCAATTGATAATAAATTTGTTTCTAAGTTCTGAGTCCGGATTTTAAATAGATTCATTCGACATTCGGTCTTGAATTTCATTTTGTAGTATTCCTCCAAAGTTACTTTGTATCTACAAAGTTTAATTAATTTTTTTTTATTACGAATTTCGTCAACTTTTTTATAATATTTGTGTATGATCGATTTTGGATCAAATATTGCAGAGATTTTAACAGTTTGTTCTACATTTTCCCTCAATCACTATAACTAAAAAATTCATGCTTATGAAACTGAATTTGAAGATATAATATTAAAAACAAACTGAAAATTAAAAAATTAAAATAGGAATTGTAGACGCCCTAGCGTAACAGCAAAAAAACCCAGAAAACTGTGAAATTGTAAAGCAGCCCTGGCGGACCGAAGGAAACGAATGGAGCCTCTACAAAGTACCCGTAAAGACCCCATTCGGTTCCTTCTTAAAAAACTCAAAAAAGTAGCAAGATCAACTTTTAAACTGTTGAAATTCGGATTCTAAGTTAAATTTTCTATAGAAGGTCACGGAATAATCGCAATAGTTTTTTTCCAACGGTAAAAAGATTTTAAAAAATGACATGTAACGCCTGTTGACTGATACTCTTCAAACGCATCATCTGTAAGTAGCAGTCAACAGGCGTTATAGAATTTATATATTTTTTTAACTTTTTACCACTGCAAAAAAAGTATTGCGATTACTTTGTGAGTTTCCAATCGAAAATTTAACTTAGAATCCGAATTTCAACAGTTTAAAAGTGGATCTTGCTGCTTTTTTGAGTTTTTTAAAACGGAACCGAATGGGGACTCAATGGGGCCCTTACGGGTACTTTGTAGAGGTTCCATTATGTTCCTGCGGTATGCCAGGGAGTAGCCGGAAGAATTAAATAAATTGGATTTCGAAGCCTCAAAAGTAAGCCAAAATTTTTAAATCAGAATCATTTCAAGTTTTCTTTTATCGAAATTTAAAATTGATCAATTGTTTATTTTATTGTACTCAAAAAACGTTACAAAATTAATAAAGATAAATTCGAAGTTTTTCAAATTGTGCAGTATTGAATCGGATCAGGTAACCTTTAATATTATGCACCTTACCATTAAAAACCTCTGATATCTTCATGTTGCTAGAAGCTTAAATAAGTATTCAGATTTTTCAAAACTAATTTGACTGGAAATAAAACAAAATAAATTTAACTTTTACCTTAAATCGTTGTGAACCATAGTTTGATCTAGACCTTTTTCAACAGTATCCATTCTTGAACAAGCAACAAGTACTTTACAACAATTTTGGTGAAGATAATTGTTCTTCAGTTTTAAAATTTTATGTTCATTCATTGCTGACCTTATTTGCGTTATCAAATTTATTCTCTCTTCGATTGTAAGTGACTTTCTTAAAACTTCATCTCCAATTGATATTATTTTTTCTCTACTTCCTTCATCTGATTGTTTATAATATGAGAATTCATCTGCTTCTTTCTCGTCTTCATAAGTATGTTCAAAAACTTCTTTTTCTTCTTTATATTCATCTTCAATATCATCCAAAATATATGAATTATAATAACTTTTTACAGGTATTCCTACCAAATGAGAAAAATCTTCGTCGCTTAATATTGGTTCTAATTTGTGAAATTGTACAGTATCTTCTTCTTTTTCGTTTTTAAAGTTTTCTTGTGTTTCTCCTTTGATTTTTTCCATAAATATTCTTGAAAAACGTTCCTCAATTTCTTCTTGTTCATTGTCGCAGTAAAATAATTCTCTTTGGGAATTGTTGTCGTATTCAAAGAATGCATCGTGTTTGCCTTGAAATAATTTTTTTCTTATAATTGGAGTTCGTTTATCAAGATTATAGTCTTGACACATGAACTTTAATTATGATATCTCCTTCAGAAAATCTATCTTCATTTAGGAAAATATATCTTTTTCAGAAGAATATCGAAATAATAGTTGAAAATTAACCTACCGTTACTAAATATTTCGCCTAGATTAACTTCGTTTCCACTAGTTTGTAAATCTTGAAAGTGTTAAAGAGAAATAATAATTAGCTCAATTAAATTATGAATTCACTCAAAATGTTTATAATAAAATAATGTTACCATTTAATAAAGTCTCCTTAAATGTAACAGCCATATAAAATTTACAGTGTAAAATATTGTAAAAAGGTTATTTATCTATGAAAGATCAAAGGGTTATTATCAGTTATTAGGAGAAACAGTTGAAAAACACAAGTGTTAATCAAAGTTTAAAACGACATTCCATTGATGTGAAAAAGTCGAAGAACAAAATAAATTGAAACTATATTATTATAATTATTTCTGTTTACTTTCACATAGCTTCATTGAAAATTATAAAGGTCAAAATTGAATTCTCATCTTGAATCTGAAAATTAAAATAAACAAAAAATAATAAGTTTAAGAAAATTAGCCCTGCCAGAAGAAAAAGTATTCAAACCAGGGGCGGCCCCAGAAAAAAATTTCAGGAGGGGGGGGGTCAAAAAAATATAAATATGCATATTCCATGCATAGCTTAGCGGCCTCGGCCTTTAATACGAAAGGCCAAAAGTTTCAGAGGGGAGGGGCTTGAACCCCCTAAACACCTCCCATGGATCCGCCACTGATTCAAACGAATAGGAATTAGCTGATTCAAATGGATAGCCATTTTTTATCTGTTTCAGTTATCACTTTTCATTCATTTTAATTATTCACTATCCGTTATTACATTTTGAAATCATTATTCAAATATTCACTTTAATACTTTTCAATATCTGAAGTGAAATCACTATCTTCTTGAATACTTTTCAATACGAAAATTGTGAATCCATTCCTATTCAGTTCTATACTCGAAATGGCCTACCGATATCCGTTTGAAGCCGACATTTCGACGTGTCCAAAGGACAAGGTGCATGGAATTTGTAAATATCATATTTAAAATTATTATATTATTCCTATTTTAACATTAAGTTTTAAAATATTTATTTGATATTATACTCAGTCGAATAATAAAAATTATAATAATAACGTAGTTCAATGTAGAATAGTTCGTTGCGTAGATCCACATGAAAATGCCAGCAGTTCGCTTGCATGACATTGTGTTCTGTACAAATACAAACTGAGATTATTTTAATTTTTAAATATTGAGCATTGGCATGTTCGTCTGTTTTGCTGGTGTTCATTCTACTAATCATTCTCGACACATTATCCATAAGACTGACAGTTTAAAAGGGTCTACTTGTAAGAAAACAGAACACTTATCTGCTTTCCTTTCAAATCTACTTAAGTAAACTATATGCTGAGAAACTCATTTGCGAAAATCGCTACTAATTTTATTTTACAATGAGTACCATAGATTAGCTGCCATTTATGCTCGTTTATAATCTGCGATAAATTTTGGTTTTAGCGTTTAGGAAAATAGATTCAAAATGCTAGTTTTTATTGCGGTTTCGTTATGTAAAGATTTTTTATAGATATATTTTTAAGCTTAAAGTTTACATTATTATGGTTCACATTTTGTGTTTCAGAATTGAGTAGTTTTATTAGGGTTCTGGAAAATTTCTAGTAGGGATAGACACCTGTGAGAGTGGGCGGGGAAGTATTTTAGGGCGGTATATCGGATAAACGAAGGACTCAGATGGAATGCAAAAAGGAAGTAGATATGCCTCATCCATCGTTAAGGGGGGGGGGGGGAGTTCTAACACCCAAAACTCCTTCTTTGGCTACGCCACTCTTAATATTATTATTTAACTTAAGGGTGTTGAAACCAGGACCCAACCTTAAAATTGAATTCCCTGATTTTACTCCATATTACTATATTAGCTATATAATTATGTATTATGATATATATATTATATTCATGATTTAAATTTATTTCATTTCATTTTATATTCATGATTTAAACAAATTTCATTAAAAAGTACAATTTTGGCTATTGTTCGACATACAAACTTCGTTCCTTCAGTTTATAATACACTACACATAACTAATATTTAATCTGAAAATACTCAGATAATTATTGATAGTTTTTATTAATATTGATATTATACCATTAGGCCACATCCTTGTGGTGTAAGCGTTAATCAGTCTCTTGCATTTGTAGCATTAATATTGATATCTTCATGTAAAATAGGCTTTCGATACCAAGGTTTGCCCCATAAGTACCTTTGGCAATCGCAAAGTGCCATAGATAGTGGCAATCGTGTGAGGCAAAAGAGAAGAAGGCTCGGCAAAGAGGCATCAATCTCTCTGTGCACTTCACTATGTGTGGATGAACCTTTCAAGCTTTCCATCGACAAATAGATGCCAGGTTGAATTAAAAGTTTTCCGGTGGTAAATCCAGGCCATCAATAAGCTGCGCTGATCGTATTCTGCGTATTCACAGACGAATCTATCGATTAGCGCAGGTTCTCCGACTTCCTGCTACGAGTTTATTTTAGCCGCGTTCGTAAAGCTGAAAGAGCTTTAACAAAAGAGAATTCACAATCACTGAATTTCAGTTGTCGATGGTTTGCGCGTTCCAACAAGTGCGCACCTTAGGCGTGCTCAGATTTGCGATTCGCATGCGCAGCGTGCGATGACCATGTGTCCATGCAGCGGGCAGATTTTTAAAATTTATTTTCGAAATTTTTAGGGGGGGGGAGGCCAAAAATTCCGAAATCGTCAAAATAACAAAGACCAAATACATAATTTAAAAAAGGGCTAAGCAACTACCGCAGGGTCCAACTGCGGAAACAACTGCAATCTAAGAATGATACCGACTTCCAGTAAAAACCTTCGTAAATCACAAGTATGGCCAAGTGTCACGACCGTAAAATGGGTAGGCACAGGGCATGATGAAATTTAAACTAGATGCCGATGAAACGCTGATGTGACTTGAGGACACGAAGCGACCCAAGGATGACAGCTATCTGCATACATATCTGAAGGGTCTTGTCATATTTTTGGTACGTGGGTATGGCTTTAAGGTTACGTACCAATGATAGTTTTGCACCTCCGAAAGCACCGATCACACGAACAATGACTTAACTGAATATTTTGGGTACGGTAGTTCAGAACCGAAGGAACGAAGGTTATTCGTCTTTCTCGCTCCTCAAGTAGCGCGAAGGTAAATGAATTAGAGTATGCGAGACGTTCGCATGTGGAAAACAAATTACGGTTTTCCGCATGCGAGTGTCTAGCTTGCTCTAATTTACGCTTCATAAGGAGCGAGAAAGACAGATAATCTACGTTCCGCCGGTTCTGCATTCGATCTAGCTCTCTTTTAAGGTCTTGATACCTTTCCTCTTTTTTCTTCTCCTTGGCAGTGATGTTGTAGTCGGCTGAAGCAGAGAATTCGATCACGAACATAATTTGTTTCTCGAAATCTTGGGAAACGATATCAGGTCTCGAATATGCAACGGAGATTGTTGTCTGAAAATCATGGTAAGAAAAACAGTCAGAGCCGCATTATGTATTTAGAGATGCACCTGAATTAACCCCCTACCGCCCTTAAAACTTTCTTTTTTCTGAATTTTGAGATATTTAGGCATATTATTCCTATGGCAGAGTGTATACAAAACTAAAATTCTAGCTTATTACCGTCCTGACTTTCATGTAAATCCTTGCGTTAAAAATTGCTATTCGTCTCAAAGTCATATTTAAAAAAACTCAAATCTTCCAAACGTTAAATATATGTCACTGTGGGCGGTAGAGGATTAAGTCCTAATGATCTGAAGAATGCAAAAGTTTGCTTCTTCGACAAGAACTGATTTTCTACATTTCTGTGAAAGTTTCGGTGCATTTTCTTGTCAAGTAGCTGTTGGCGGAATTTCTTAAACCCTGCTTTTTTCACCCCAGTTTTTAGAAGTAAAGCATCTAGATGGAGTAATGCACATTATTTCGCTTATAAAGACATTGGAGATTCAGAAGTCCACGTTCCGTCTTGATGACTAGAGATGTATGAGCGCGGAACGGACTAATTAATATGCAAGCTCTTCTGCATGCATGATGCTACATCCCAGATAGCAATATGTGCGCATAGTGCGATGCACGTGCGCCGAACGCGTGCGGATTTTGTCGCACGGCGTGCACGCGAGCGATGACGCAGATGCGTCCTCAAATGTATGACAGGTGCGTCGCACGTCTTGCGGGTATAGTGCAAGCACACATTGCGGGTTCTTGCGCATATATATTTATATAATACTTAAATGTAGATATCACAGGTAATCCATTGTTTATCGCTCCAGAATTTTAGGTTATGTGTCACTATATTAATAAAGATTTTCATTATTTAACGTAACCCCAACTGATTATCTCAATGTAGAAATAAAATTTACTATAATTTGCTATACACTTTTCGATGAACATATTATAGTAATGTGTAAAAAATCTCTCTTTACAAGAAAAAATTAATGAAAAAATAAATTCTGAGTCAAAATGATACATTAAAAAATCATTATTTATTTATCTTTAATATATATGCCAGGCGAAACTGTCACCCGAAACTACAGCGAACACGAAAACCGTTTGCAATCCAAAATATAATTTAAATGTAAAATATCAAAGTGCCCACGAAGAAGATTGAAAATTGTCACCATTCAATGACGAATCGATAAACGACCTAGACTAACCACATTCTAACCACCGCCACCGAAAGGAACGCCATGTTGTTCATAAAGAAGTACCTTTTTTCATTGCTTATACTGCAATATTAAATACAGATATGGAAATTTATACGGGAAGAAAAAATGTGGACCTTTTCCTCAACTTTCGAATAAAGTATACTAAAATCCATTTTCATTATTTACTTAATAATATAATTCAAACATTTATAAACAAATACATTTGTTCAATTTGGACCTGTTTTTATTTTATTTTCATTTTAAAGAGTGGACTAAACGTTTTTCTTGATCTGGTAAAAATTTGGGAGTAGTTAGTCAAATGCTTTCGAAGCAATGAATTTTTGAATAGTGGCTCGCGCGCGCGAAGAGTTCCGCAGCATGATTCGCTCAGACTGGGACTCGACTGTCTACGCGATAAGTTAACACAAACATTCACTTACAAAATCGTATGTTTTTATGTTGTTAATTTAATATATTCAAAATTGATTGCTATTAAAAAATTCATTGCTTCGAAAGTATTTGACTACCCGCTCCCAAATTTCTATCAGTTCAAGAAAAACGTTTAGTCCACTCTTTAAAATAAAATTTTTTTATAAATAGGTCCAAATTGAAAAATCTCTTTATTTATAAATATTTGATGCAAATTATTAAATAAATAGTTAAAGTGGATTTTAGTATACTTTATTCGAAAGTTGAGGGAAAGGCCCACATTTTATCTTGCGTATGAATTTCCATATCTTTGTTTAATATTGCAATTATAAGCATTTGTAAAAGGTAAATTTTTATGAACATAACATTTTTTTTTATTTTCATGAAAACTTTGCGTATTATATTGAAATAAACAAATACGTATCGAATATTTTTGAGTGCTGAACAAGAAAAAAAAGATTTAACGTGAAAAAAAATGTTTATGACATATATTGTATGGAATCCCTCAAATGTGTTTCATGCCACGTGATCAGGCGGGAACTTAAGAACCTGTTCCGTAAATATATAGAATAAGCAGGGTAGACTAAATTAAAAATAATTGTAATTAATAAAAATAACACATACAGTTGTCTATAATATCAAATTTGCAAAAATTTGTTTCTTCTTGGTCATTTATAAATTTTCGGACCAAGAAAAATACAAACATGTTTTTAAAATTAAAATTTATATTTTACATCTTTCTAATAGTAGAATAGCCTACACGAAGTGCGAGCGATAACGGTGCGTTTCGGTACGTGCGTTTCGGTATTAGGCTCGTAGTCCCCAAGGAACGAAGGTGAGTCTTCCCGGAATCCGATTTCGCAATACTTCAGGAACATGGGGGTAAGACTTCTATGCCGAGCTTCGGCGTCCTGATGTTTGCCAACCTGGACTTTTTTCTTTATTTCTTCTGGAGGCTTCCTTGGTAGGGTGGCCTCTTAAAAGGAAAGACATGGCTTTGCACCCGGAAGATGATCTGACCGGATCTTCTCCATTCGTGCGGCACAGAGGAAACACTGTGGAGTACCAACACACTCCGAAGACTTATGGCCCTCCGTACCTCATATTCTGCATGAATTCGTCCTATCGGAACCCTCGCACTTGGCTGCCAAGTGGCCGAAGCCCTGACAGCGGTAACAGCGTGTAACATCCGTCTTCTTCCTTACCCTATACGACATCCAGCCCACCTTTAGATGGCTCGAGCGGATAAGTCGCCGCTAACTTCTCTTTCAATTTGATATATGCCTTCAAGTTGCCCCTAAAGGGCCACCTCTATAAAGGTTTCTCCTTTTCTCGTCTCCCTGACTCTCCTGATTCTGAAACCAAAGGTGTCAGGTTTGGCCTTCTTTTTTAGACCCTTTAAGACCCCAGCGTAGCTTAAACCTTCAGAAAGTTTTATGGGGACCGCCTCATGCCGAGTACGCCTCTGCTCCCTTTTCTGCTTCCTCGTAATTTTGGAAGCAGTTTCTTTCTTCTTTTCAGCCTTCTTTGGTTTCGAGGACTTGATCCCGCCCATCTTCGGCTTCTTAGTCGTTGGTTTTGAGCTACTTGCCTCTAAGGGGCCTCAGAAAGGGCTCCCTCTCTCGCTTCCCATGCTGGGGAGTGGGAGTTTCCTCAGTTTGTTCCGTGTGGGTCCCGCTTTGGCTTGTGCTTTCCTTCTCCATTGCCTTACGGGTAGCTTCTCTTGCTCTTTTGATAGCAAGGCCTCCGATACTGTGTGGTGCATAGACAAGATTAAACTTAGCGTTAATCGTAGCAAAGCAAAGCTTTTGCTGTAAGACCTCCAACTTTTGACTTTTATCAGGCTCCTGCGTTACGTTCATAGGACCTCCCAGCTCCTCACATATGCTCCGATTTAGTTTTTGTATATTTGACTCCATAGTGTTCCCACGAGTAGCTAGGGAAATAAATGACCATCCACGCAGAGCGTGGGTAAGGTCATTCTCTAGGAGGCGACCTGGTATCCTGGAGACACCGTTTGAGACACCACTTCCTGGTACCACTCAGTCTTCGGCATGATTGTTCACGCCTTGACTTGGGGATCTTAGTGGTTTAGGTACGCGGGGCTTATTTTATTTCAGCCGTACCCTCTGTTTCCATAGAGCCGGAGACCACCACCCGGGGACGCGCCAATTAGGGGTATCACCTCTCCTCCACCACAGACAACTGTGGTGGTACTTGACAAAATAAGAGAGTAGATGTCTTGAACTCAGGGCGCGCTGACGCTCGTGTGTTTAGCTCAGCAGTTGTACGTAAAGTAGATGTCTTGAACTCAAGGCGCGCTGACGCTCGTGTGTTTAGCTCAGCAGTTGTACGTAAAAGTACCACAGTGGTTCTAAATTTCTTTCCGTGCTGGTGGTCGCCTGGAACGCAACTTTAGGAGAAGGTAAAGGAGAAGAGGTATCAAGATCTTGAAAGGAAGCTGCAACGACTGTTCCCAAAATATTTGGTTAAAGTAATTCTCCTCGTGATCGGTGCTCTCGGAGATACGAAACTATCACTGGTTCGAAATCTTAAAGCCATACCCGCATGCGAAAAATATGCCAAGGAACTTGCGAGATGGGTGCAGAAAGCTTTCCTCCTTGGATCGCTCCGTGTCCTAAACATGCGCGTGGGTTTCGCCGGCCTGTCGTGATTTTATCGTGCCCTGTGACCACCCATCTCAAGGAGCTTTGGAAGTTATGTTATTTTTTCCGGCTTTGTAAAGGGCCTTTCGGGGATGCGACCGGCAACTGACCTTATACCGAAAATACCGGCTAGGTCGGTTACCAGGTGTATACATATGAAACCGGTATTTTTTCAAGAAAAAAACACATTTATTTCAAGAGAATGATAACAAATATTTTATTCAAAGTATGCGCCC
>NC_046661.1:116092082-116100475 GCF_010883055.1 Belonocnema kinseyi | reverse complement strand
ACGCCAATTAGCACAAATGGTAAGTTCCGACAGTGCCTACAAGTGTGCCTACTGGCCGCTAGATGGCAATACCGGTTTCATATGTATACACCTGGTAAATGCCGACCAGATAGCAACCCTACATCAATCTCTGTATGCATCTCACTATATGTGGATGAACGTTTAAGCTTTCCAAACGTTACACCTTTTTTCGAGCCATGTTGTTCGTACATTTCTCTCCACACAGGCTTTAAATATGAGGTGAATATGCGGACCAGATGTTGGTGGGTATGGTGAAAGAAGCTTACTTCTTTAGAAGTAGAAGTAAGAAGTTTACTTTTATATAAGTGAACTTCTCTTACCCGATGTTCTTCATTCGGCAGTGATTGATCGACATTCCTCCTCAGATTATTTGAGGTTGTCGCAAAACTCCTTGAAGCTTCACAAGAACTTACACAGGAATCTCAATTTCTATTTATAAAAGGAGCAGGCTTTCGACAACTTACGAATCTTCGCGAGAACTTGCAGAGGAATCTGTACATGTTCACGTACGAGTTTCTGCGTCTAAAAACTACTCATGCTTTCAAAACCTACGTTTAAGGAACAACGAATTTAAAAAAAATTTTAATCTGGCCCCAGGGATCTTCTAAGTATTCAGTTAGCTTTCTTTTTCTTTTTTTTTAAATTTTGGAAACTGTTGAGCGCATGTCACCTGCTTCAAAGAATTTTTTCTCATTCCCTTACCTATCGCCTATTATTTTATATCCCAAAAGTGGACACTAGGGTGGTCCAAAAACCGAATTTCGAATAGAGGACATGCCCCCCCCACCCCTCATTTTGTGAGGTTGCCGCAAAAAAAAAATTCCCTCCAAGTTTGAGCCAAATCAGTTAATATTAAGATTTACTGCAAAGGCCCTGAAAATCCCATAAAATTAACATGGAGAAATTTTAGTTTTCGGAAAAATGGGATTCGGGTTTCTTGATTTAAACTTAGCTTGCGGCAGATATTAAGAATTTGTTTGGCAGTCTCTAATCAATCATTTCCATCAAATTACTTTAAATTTTGATGCCCCTCTCTCCTTGTGGAGCCCCATTAATGCTCCAACAAACAATTTATTTTTGTTTAAATAATTTTTCTTTTGCACCCACTCATTCAAAGGTAGATTTTTTGTTTGATTGGACAATTGGTCATTTTAAGAATAATGATCTTTGTTTCAAGCATTTAGTATTTGTATAAGCAATTTATTATTATTTAATTGTAACTTTTTTTTAAACATAGGTATGAAACTCTAGTTTTTCTTTAATTTAGTTAGCTTTGCTGCTTATCATTAAATAGCTACGTTATTTAGATACTAATACCTTATTCTGTAATAAATTCTTATTTATTTAAATAAATTTTGGTTTTCAAACAATTTTTTCGAAAATAAATGTTTGAAATTTCTGGTTTTCTGCAATTATTGTGTTAATGTGTCAGGTATGATTTTGGACAACCCTAGTGGACACTCGCTCCTCTAATCCCCTTGTTTTTTTAAAAGCATCACTATGCTCTTCTATCAAACTTTTCCCCGTATTTCATAAAATATTTTTGATTATAAGGCAGACCTCCGAAGAAATAAGAGTAATAGACAATGCTCTAAAACATACCACTTTTCATGATAAAAAAACTCTTTTATTTTTGTCATTGTGAAATAGTGACGTTCAGCCGAAAAACACTTTCTCGGTCGTTGTTCAGGAGAAATTTGCGGTTTTTTTTTTAATAAATGTCAAAATTCTCAATGTTCGGTCTCTTTTTTAATGCAAGGAATCGATCTAAAAATATGTTCCTACTAATAACTCCATACAGTGTAACTTTTGTATCGAAAAGTAAAAGAGCTTTAAACGTCTATTGAGGTACATTTTTAATTAATATTTATTTTGCACAAATAATTAAAAATGGCGATCGGAACCTACCATTTTTTGGACATAAACTTTTTTCAACACATTTTAAAAACAGTTCAAAAATGTTTATCATAAAGTCAAATTGATCAGGAAGCGCGCAGCATATAACGGCTGAAGATTAGAATTGGTCAGCCAATACCCTTTTAATAAAAAAATGCACCATAATTAAATTTAATAAGCAGTACAGTTTTTATTTGTCGACTGAAAACAATTTAATCTTTCAGGTTCTTTCTTCAAGGTTGTTGCTTAATAATCATACCAGGAAAGAAGATCATAATCAAGTAATCCAGAAACATAATAAGTACGATCTGAAAGTTTCAGAACAGAAAAGATACATTCAGTTCTGTTTTTTCTCGATAATTATTAACTTAATGAACAAATCTATTAGCCATTGCAGCATCTCTTTTGACATTCTTTCCGCGTAGAACAAGTCCTTGACATGGAGACTTATGAACATCTTTACAAGGTTCATCATCAGCGTTTCTAACTTGTATTAAAAACATACGACGAGTTTTGGTGGATTTATTAAGATAAGAACCATGTAAAGTGAGGTACGAAAATATAACGATTTCCCCTTTTTTAGCAGAGACTGGCGTCGCTCCGGAAAGAGGAAAACGTTGCGGGTCAACCCAGTGGAACTTTTCGTCGGTTTCTTTTCCGCCGAAATCTTCAAGAGGGCCTGATTTATGACTACCATGGTAGATAGCTAAGCCACCATTTTCCGGTGTAGTGTCATCCATATGGAGAAAAACGGCTAGCATTGTATGTCTTTTGAACGGAAAGTAATGGTAGTCTTGATGCATCAAATACGGTGCACCATTCTCAGGAGGCTTTATGTGGGCTTTCGTATGGTGCAGTAAGATATTTTCAGTTTCCATGATGTCTTCCAAGGCGTCCAATAATTTTGGATTTGCTATTGTTTTTGTGAAGACTCCGCTATGCATTTGTAAATTGTGAATGGCCTTCACCTGCGAATTAAATTGAGATAACTTTTTCAGCAGGTGCATGGGCTACGAAAAAGGTTGCAAATAATTATTATCGACAAATTAAAAATGATATAAAAATAAAACCAGCGAGAAATATAGAGTAACAGCCAGAACTAGGCACCAGAATTTAATTTTGCCGAGGTAAAGTATTTCTGAATTGAGGTCAAAAAAGTATGATTAAAACAAAATCATCCAGTTCTGAGAAATAGAATATGGAATTTCACAATAGTTAGAGTTAGATATATAAGATGTTAAGTTGTTGGCCAGGGTGTAATAATATTCTTGTAGATGGAAGTCAAAATTTCAGTCAATTACTGGTCAGTTTATTGAAATTATGTCTGAGAGATTCTCAGTACATATATGGTAGACGTTTCGACTGTACGTCGACAGTCCTCATCAGTATAAAATACTTCTTTCTACGAAATTTTGCACCTGTGTGATCATAATTCGTACTTTGTAAACGTAAAGACTTAAAAAAGGACATACATCGTGACAGTTCTTAAAAAATTATGTACGAAATAGTCAAAAAATCACATGCCGTCCAGCAGACGGAAAGATTACGGCAAGGAATTTAAGCGGCGTATAGACTGTAGGTTGATTCACATTGACTTGGTGGATAATTATTATCTACTGCGCATGACACATCATTATGGAGCGCTAACGGTAAATTGATGTAGGAGAGTTGCATGAATAAGGCTATTGTAGGTTATGCTCATATTATCTATGTCTATTCTAAAATTAACATTTTTGGTATTTTTAACAATATAAAACATTTCCATAAACACACGTTTGAAGTAGTATGCTTTTTTAGCTACAATAATAAAGTTACCAAAATCAAATGAGTGTTTATTTAAAGTTGCATGTTTATGGAAATGTTTTATATTGTTAAAAATACCAACAATGTTAATTTTAGAACAGATATAGATAATATGAGCATAACCTACAATAGCCTTATTCATGCAACTCAATGATATACAATTTTCTCTTAAACTATAATTTTACAATTTCTTATTATAATCTAAAATAAATATCTTTTCATCTTGCTACTCTCTCTCTCTCTCTCTCATTTCCTTCTCTTCTACATCAATGTACCGTTAGCGCTCCATAATGATGTGTCATGCGCAGTAGATAATAATTAACCACCAAGTCAATCTGGAGTTCGGCGCGAACCTTTATGGCGGTGGTACGTGAGTAGTATCACTCGTGCTATTTATGAGCAAACGAAGTTTAGGCGAAGTGAAACTCTAACTTTCTAGAGTGTGTCAAAGCACTTGATCCTTGTGATCAAAAAATCCTGCCAAGGTCCGTTATTCTTTCTCAGGAATCGCGTGCTTTGGCTGACTTAACCTAAAAGGACCGGCAACGGTCCTTTTGGCGCGCGCGAACACGTGTACGGCAATTTTAGCAAACTTTTCCAGATTCTTCGCTGATGAAGCCAGAGCATGGCAACTAACGGGATGTTACCCGATGACTCGGGAGGAGGAACCCCTGCCCACCCACCTGATCCCGGAGCTAAGAAGGTGGCTATTTACGGTTTGTTGTCCCTTTCCCAAAAATCCAAATCACGCGATCGTGGTGTGGATTATTAAGATGCAAGCGAAATCAAGCGTAACAAATCCCTAAATTTCGATAATGCTAATTCCACACCCCTTCTAGCGGACGACAGTGATCCCATGGAAACAGCCGAAATCCTCACTAATGTAAACTCACAACACACAAACATTCCAATATTTCAAGCGCAACATTCCAAACAATTCAAAAATTGAAACACACTAAAAACAATCACACACACAATTACAATCTCGCATGGGAAACCAACAGAACAAAAACACTCATGACATTAATACCAACGATAAAAGCCCACACACACGCCTCCGTTACAGCGACAAACAGAAGGGTGCATGCAAGATCATGATTCAAAGAGACCGTGCCTCCGAGCGAGCCAAAGAAGATCTCAATCCCATGACCTACGGTAAAGCGTTCACTCTTCTCTACAAAGAAGCCGTACTAAATGTAGATAGTCAGGGATTCGGGAAATTATGCGTAACTGTCAGATCGCACGAAGGCGCGAATAGCATCCTGAACGACTCGCAAACTTTAAAAAATAAAAGGCTATTTGCTTTTGTCCTAGCTAGTTTCGTAACCTGTCAAGGCGTCGTGAAAAATATCACCATTGAACTGTCAGAAAAGGAAATTCAAGACAACCTAGAGATCCTTGGCTACCTTAGAGACACGACCTCCACGATTAATGTTCGTCGTCTTGATCGGAAGATAACAGATAAGGACACGGGTACCAAATCAATTACCCCCTCTACCTCCGTCTAAATAACTTATTAAGGCACAACCCTACCTGACAGCGTTGTAATTTTCAAGTCCGCCACAACAGTTCAGATCTATAAACCACAAATGAAAATGTATCAAGTGTCTAAGGTACGGACACATTAGCACAAATTGTCGTTCATCTGCTCAATACAAACAGTGTGGTTGTTCAAATACCCACAGCGAACAGGAACTCTGTCCAAACGTGGACGGTGCCCCTAAAGGCTGCAATTGCAACGAAAATCAACTTCCAACCTCACAAAATTGTTCTGAATTGCTGTTCCAAAAAAAATTTCGGGCCTATGTTGCCAAACACGTAGTTTCTTTTGACGAAGCAAAGGAGGTTAGTAGACCCAAAAAACAGTCCAGGAATGGGCCTGTTTCTCGTCAATCAACCTCATTTGTGAAGTTCTCCAAGCATCCCGATTTTAACGAGGTCCCCGCTTCCTCCTTTCTGGATCACGAATACACCACCCCAACTCGATCTTATTCCGAAATTATAGGTACACGCCCTAAACCCATTCCGAAAGCAAAGCAAAACAGGCCCCCACAAACATCGCAAACCAATCGGGCGTCTCCCAACTGCGCCCTTCACGATAACGGCAGGACTCAGAGCTCCTTGCCAAATAGTTTCGCCTTGCATCCACCAGTTTCTCAATTTATTAATAAACCCAATAACGACGCGGTATCCATAATCAGCAACCTAATCGAGGCTCTTACGGGATTCTCCTCCATTATAACATCTGATATCTCTTCAAATGCAGAGGAAAGAGATAATTTTCTTTACCGCATCTCGAATAATGTTAAATCTCTCTCTAATTCTTTGCTTGCATCCCAAAATAGAAACAGTTCAGTAGGGTCGTCTGGATCTGCAAATCTTTATAAAAAGTAAGACCTAGGCATATCAGAATGACCCAAATAAGTAAATTAAAAATTCTGCAGTGGAATTGTCGCGGGTTATTGAATAAAAAGGGAGACCTTCAAAATATCTCTGATGACTATGACATACTTATACTTTGCGAAACTTTTCTTAAACCTGACAAAAATTTTTCATCAAAAAATTTCAATTTAATGAGAGCTGATAGATTATCCAATAAAGGCGGAGCCCTCGCAATAGCCATCAGAAAAGGAATTAACTTCTCTAGAATCTCTACGATAATTAACTCAGAAAACCGTCTTGAAACCTTAGCTGTTTCTATTAACTCTTCCGGGGGAGAGCTCTTGATCCTCTCTGTCTACAGTGTTCCCTCTCCGGATAATTTTTCTCCGTCCAATACTTGGTCAATGCTATTTAATTCCATCTCAGCCATCAATTCTGATTCAGTCTTCATTAGAGCTGACTTTAGCAGTCTCCACCCCTTATGGGTCAGTCTTCGGAATTGCCCAAACGTTTCGGAGCTTTGCTCCTCATTGGCTTAAACAGACTTCATATGTCTGAACAATGGCAAAGAAACGTTTGCTACTCGTCCAGGACAATCCCCTTCGATCCTAGACCTCTCATTTGTGACTCCCAATTTATTTACTAACTGTTCCTGGGATATTTGGGAGGATGCAATGGGAAGTGACCACTACCCGATTGTGACAAGGCTCGGGCTGTCTATTCCCATTGCATCCGTCTTCTCACATAAATATAAACTTAAAATAATTAATTGGCTCAACTTTTCGAATAACTTATCTGATTTTGTTAAAGACAATGAAGCAACATTTAAAAACACGCCCCAGTATCCCCTCTCCAGTTATAATCGATTCATGGAAGGAGTCGACATGGCAGTTACTTCTGTCTGTCCACCATCCCCCTCTGTTAGAAATTCGAACAAAAGCTTTAACCACAAAAATAATAAAAGTTTGGTGCCAGCTCCCTGGTGGGACGACACATGCGACCAATCTGTTGCACAAAGGAAGTGAACCACCATAGTCTTCACGCATAGCAAAACTTATCATAATTATTTAGGAATGAAAAAGGCGGAGGCGAAAGCCACACGCTGCTTTAACCATGCACGAAGAAATTCCTTCAGGAAATTCTGCGATTCATTGGATAGAGTGACTCCTACATCAAGAGTCTTTAGAGTTGTAAAATGGTTTAAAAACAGATTCCCTCAACCGGTCATGGCCTCATGTTCAGCAGACAGACAGGTCATAGCCAACTTACACTTTTTGATTGAAGAATCATTTCCTCCGAAGAATTTTTATGACAGATTCCCTACAGACTTAAGACGCAACGAATTTCTCGAGGCTCCCTTTTCTAAACCGGAGTTGGAAATAGCGTTATCCTTGCTTAAAATCAAATTTTCCCCGGGGCTTGATAAAGTTGACTATAACATCTTACGACATCTACCCGAAGCTGCTAGAACTACCCTCCTCGAAATCTACAATAATATAAGCGTCGTCCCTCCGATTCTGGTAAAAGATCTTCGAGAGCTAAGTGTCTATGAATCCATTGCTAGATTCGTGTACAATTCCACTGCATGCAAAAATATTTTTTTTCAAATCAATGGCGAACTAGTAGGTCCAAGAACTAGCACAGTGGGCCTGCCACAGGGAATTCGAGGAAATGTGCATGCCGACCTAGCCGCTAAGATTGCGGCTGTTGATGGCGCTGTTCTTCGTGTTTCTTTACCCAGTTCCGACTTCTTTGGTTCCGCTCGAAAATCTCTTCTAAATAGCTGTAAGGATTATTACACTAAGGTTGGTGAAAACAAGGGTGTTCACTAAACCCAAGGTTTTTACCAACACAGGCAAAACCCTTGGTTTGCATCCTTCATTGCACCAAGAGAGTGGAGAGTCTCTATCTGTCGCATGAGGAGCAATCACTATTCATTGAATGCTAGTTTGGCTCGGAAAAAAATTTTGACTTCGAACCAGTGTATTTGCGATCCAGATATAGATGAAGATCTAGATGACATCCTGTGGGCTTTCCCCCGTTTCGATAACATACGTGGCACACTCATTACAGGTCTCTCTAAAGCCTTAAAATGTCCGCCTCCCTTCAGTAGTTACCAACTTTTAGCTCATCCCTCTTTTCGAGTCGTTTTACGCGTTTTTAAATTTCTAAAAAATGCAAACCTAAAAATGTGACACACACACACACATATATATAATTAAAAATTTGTCATAAGGACAACCGCAGGATTTCGTCGGGAGCGGGTGCTAATCTGAAAAATTGCACCTGCT
>NC_046661.1:116073961-116091982 GCF_010883055.1 Belonocnema kinseyi | reverse complement strand
CACGATTCGGCATACTGTCTGATTCTTCTGCGAAATGGGACTTTTTATATCATCCGAATGGGTCTACCTGATGGAAATCTAATTGTAAAACATATGAAGACTTGGACGAAGAATGGAATACGGTTAGAAAAACTTAAGAACCAACTTAAATTTTTCTTAAAATGTAAAAATGAAGAGTATATTCATGAAAAATTTCTTAATCAAGGTTATAGACAATTTCAATTCAATAACTTAGAAAGTAAAAAAGAATTCAACAAAACAATTGTAAAAAGTCACGTCAACATCTTAAATCTTAGTAACAAAGATATTAACAGCAGCATTAATAAAATACAGAAAGAATTTGATTTACATAAAAGTTTAATTATAAATGAAATAGAACAAAAATTTACAAACGAATGTACAGCCTTTTTTAACTCTCAACTACAAAGCTTCTCTAATTTGGGCAAGGTACTCATCTCTACCTCTATAAAAAAAACTAGAACGGCTATAATTTCGCTACTATGGTCAGCGAAAGTATGTTATCAATTCCGCTTGGATTATCAACTAAACAAAAACTAGGTTACCGAACAACGTGGAATATTACCTTAGCCTGAGAAAAAACTTTTGTTTACCATATAACAAGAACTCATTTGTAAAAGATACCTTGTGTAACACTGAGGTTAATATACATCTTATAGAGAATAAAAATAGGAATAAATTTAGATCTGAATTAGCTTTCAATTTACAACGTTTCTTTACAAATAAAAATCATATTAATTTTAAATCTCATTTTACACAATTGGCCATCGAAAGTAAAGAATTTTTATCTAAACACAAAAACATCATTGTTACTACAGCTGATAAACGTAACATAACCGTTCTTTTGGATAATGCAAAATATACCAATAAATCCTTATCTCTGTTAAATGACACATCTACATATGAATTACTCAATAGAGATCCTACTAGGCAAATACAATTGGAACTTAACAAAATCCTACTTGGTATACTTAATATAGACTCCGTTAGAATCTTTAAATGTACTAGTGGTGTTTCTCCGAAATACTATGGACTTCCAAGGATCCATAAAGTGGATTGTCCATTGAGTCCAGCAATATCATTTATAGGATCGCCTTTATACTACATCTCAAAATACCTTGCAAATTCTATTAAAGCGAATTTAGGTAATACTTCTCGACGTGTTAAAGATAGCTGGAACTTTGTGGAAAAGGTTAATAAATTTACAGTTCCTAATGGATATGAATTTTTCAGTCTTGACGTATGTAAAATCACTTTTCACCAACATTCCGCATGATCTCGTTCTTGATGCCGTAAAAAACAAATGGAACTTAATCAAACATCATACTAAATTACCTTAGGATTTTTTTATACAATTGTTAACATTCTGTTTGTAGAATGCTTATTGCACTTTTTAAGGAAAATTCTATAAACAGACATATGGTGTACCTATGGGTTCTCCCATCTCTGCCGCAGTATCTGATTTAGTAATGGAATCCTTAGAACAAGATATTCTCTCTCAAAACTAGCATTTTTCTCCACTTTTTTCTATAGATATATCGACGACATTTTTCTTTGTCTACCCCACAATCAAATTGAAACATTTAAAGAATTGTTAGTAACTATCATTACAGATTACTATTCACTATTGAATATGGGCATGAGAAAAGTATGTTCTTCCTAGATGTACAAATCTCCAATATTAAAGGTAAAATTTACACTGACTGGTTCCGTAAACCTACTTGGTCTGGCAGACACACAAATTATTAATTCAATAAATGAAGGTAAGAAGGTTATTGGTAGAGCAGGTCCCCTTATCAGAAGTAAAAATATATCAAATAAAGCTAAAATGGGAATACATAATTCTATATTTGTACCGACTGTACTATACGGTAGCGAGACATGGACCTATCAAGAAAAAGATAAGAGTAAAATTAACGCTATTGACATGAGATTCATGCGCATAATATGCGGGAAAACCCTGATGGACAAAGTAAGTAACGAGATAATTCTAAAAGAATGTGGTGCAGAAGAGACGCTAGTAGACACATGGGAATGAAATCGGTTGAGATGGTTCGGACATGTTGAGAGAATGCCAAATGAACGACTAACGAAACAAGTGTATCAAGGTAAAGTAAATGGCTGCGTGCCCAGAGGTACACCACGAAAAGAATGGTTAGAATGTGTGAATGAGACCCTAGTTAGAAGAGACATAAGAAGTCACAGAAACACGAGAGTCTGCATGAAAAAAATGCATGGACATAAAAGAAGCTAGAGAAGTATGCCAGGACAGGAAAGTATGGCGGCAAATAGTTAATAAAAAGAGTGTCAGTAGAGTGAATGACGCCTGAAACAAAAGAACTTGGCTACTAATGGACCCAAGTGGGGAACCTTACATAACGACTTCGTGAGGTTCTTCGCTTGGGGTGATTGCTAGAGAGATTGATCAGCAACCTGGGTCGGAGCAGTGTTGCGGAACGAACGTGTTATTTACTTAAATAGCACGAGAATTCTGGATCAATCTGAAAAATCTCTATCCCCTCCACACACTACTCCCTTCCCCTACCGAGTGAGTCATGCCTACCCCGAAAGGGAAATGGCTTAATGGTGTAATAATAATAATATCACATATCCTCCTTATAAAACTAGTATTATCAACAATTTATTCGATAGAGCTATTAAACTTTCCCACGTCTCTTTCCACCATACAAATTTAGAAATTGTTTCTCACAGACTTAAAACTAATGGTTTCCCTGAAAAACTTGTTAACAAGTTAATAGAACAAAGAGTTAGTAAAACTCTTATGTCTAGCCAGAATATTAACGACAACTTAAACAGTGATTTGAACTTAGATCATTCTATTGTTTTACCTTATAATCCACAAATGTCCAGAATTCTCCAAAAATTATACAAAAAACATGACATAAAAATAATTTTCAAACCTGTTAAAGACCCCTTCAGTTTGTTCAGAACTCAAAACGATAAAATTCCGAAAAATAAAATTGCTAACGTAATATATAAATTAACATACTTAGATTGTGAGCAATGTTATATTGGCGAAACCAAACGTTACATCGATGTAAGATTAAAGGAACACATAAGAGATTGCAATAACAAAAGACTTAACACTGCTCTTTCAAAACATGCAACCTTAAACAAACACTCATTTGATTTTGAAAACTTTATTATTTTAGCTAAAGAAGCATACTACTTCAAACGTATGTTTATGGAAATGTTTTGTATTGTTAAAAATACTAACAATGTTAAGTTTAGAACAGACATAGATAATTTGAGCATAACCTACAATAGCCTTATTCATGCAACTCAATGATATAAAATTTTCTCTTAAACTGTAATTTTACAATTTCTCATTATAATCCTTTTATCTTGCTTCTCTCTCTCTCTTTTCCTGCTGTTATACATCAATGTACCGTTAGCGCTCCATAATGATGTGTCATGCGCAGTAGATAATACCCGATAAGAAGCTTTGCATTAAAAGGTATTAAAAATTTTGAATCCCTAAGAATGCTTTTTCTGTCCTTCGTTTTTTAATCCTCATTGGGCAGCGAAAATAATAAGATTCCAATCCCTTTTAAAGCCGTTCAGAGCTGTCAGACGAAACCTCTAATAAATTAAAAACACAATTTTCGTTTGAAGCATTAAAATGCGCTTCAAAATCATGACATTTGCAAAATCTGAAAGGATTGTATACAAGAATATATCTCTTTATCGTGAAATGTTCGCTTTGTTAAAATATGATCAATTACAAAAATATAAAGACATGGTAAAAAATTTCAAAAAATTATTTTTCGCCAGAAACTTTTGGATGGAAACTAATCCCGATATCGTAAATGATAAATCCTTTGTTTTGAAAAGGTTTTTATCATTTCAGTAACTAACAAATTAAATTTAACATACACGTAATGATAATAGAATATACATAATTTGTATTTCTATTTTAATTATCACGACACTCATTTATTTGTATTACTACTCCAATTTGTAATTTTCTTTTTTGACTATTTCGTACATAATTTTTTTTAAACTGTCACCATGTCTGTCCTTTTTTAAGTCTTTACATTTACAAACTACGTATTATGATCACACAAGTGCAAAATTTCGTAGAAAGAAGTATTTTATACTGATGAGGACTGTCCACGTACAGTCGAAACGTCTACCATATATGTACTGAGAATCTCTCAGACATAATTTCAATAAACTGACCTGTAATTGACTGAAATTTTGACTTCCATCTACAAGAGTTAGAGTTAGAGTTACCAAATTTTGAGAAAATGAGTGTCATTAGAAAAACTTAACCAATTCCGCGTAAATCATTCAAGAATTTGAAGATTTAAATTCTATGGGTTTTAAAAATCATTTGTAAATAGTGCCTAAAAATCTTTTTTTAAATTTAAAATAATAATAAAAACTTGTTCCCGAAATATGCGGAAGCTGAATAAAATTAAAAGTTTTTGTCCACAAAATTATTCTGCTCCGGGAAAATACAGTAACAGCCGAAATATCATTTTTGATAACGATGGCCAAGAGTTTACTGAAAAAAACTTATAAAAGTTGGTTTATGCCGAAACTGTAGGTTTAAGAATTTAGGTTGGAATTTGCTTGGTACGTTGGTACTGAAGGGTGGTAAGCAGTTTTATTCAAGGGTTTTTCTTTGCAAAAAGAACTATTTCATTATTTTACTGTATATAAAAAAAACTTTTAGAAAAAGGAATTTATACTGTCTCTTCTGCCCATCTCTTGCAATTTCCCGCTGGATTAGATGGGGAAAAAGGAGCCAAAATAAAAAATCTATATAATTTTCTGAATTATCGCTGGAATATTTGATCCACCGAGGACCAAAACCTTCATTAAAAAATAACACAGGCTCACAAAAAAATAAAAGTTGTCTGAACTGGATTCTTTTTCGAGGGATAATAACCAAAAAAATTTTGTTGTGCTAAATAAAAATGTTATGCATGTGAATTATTTTGAGATTAGGTTTATTTTTTACCTCTGTCATTCCGATAAGCTAGTTCTCTGCCGCACCGATGCAAAATCAAAAATTTTTGGAATTAACCCACAAAGAAAGTGTGCAGGGACCTCTGTTATCATGTTCATTATCATTCTTCAGATTTTGAAAACAAAATATTTATTAATCCATGCAAAAAGCCGGGGGAATCAAACACTGATAAAATCGATACTAATTCCGAAGCGCCATTCAAGTTATTCAAATTTAGCAAAATCAAATTATTTTTTCAATTAACCCACAAAAAAGTGTGCAGGGACGTCCTTTAACATGTTCGCTAGCATTTTTTAAATTTTTGAGACAAAATATTTATTATTCTAGAAAAAAAGCCGAGGGAACCTAAAACTGGTAAAATCGATCATTTTCTAAGTGTTTCATGCCCTTTAGCAATAACACATAACATCGTACATGAATTCCAAATTATACGTGCAAATCAAATAAAAGTTTTGTAAGGATTAATTTGTTGGTTGTTCCAGGATTCGTAACTATGAAAAGAATAATTGTATTCTCTTGCATATAACAGAATTTTTTCTTATTATATAAGGCGTCAGAAATGTATTGATTATTATCTGCATTTATTAAACTATAAATAGTTCAAAATTATTTCGTATCAATTAATACTATTCAGACTGCTAAGAGGCAAACTGTTTAAACGTCTCATTCATGAAATAATTTTATTCCGAGAGAAAACGAATTTGAAAATTTGGCGCTTTGATGGTTTTGTACAGTGCTATTCGTGCGGCATCTTATAATAATAAGAAAGCAATTAAATTATACGTTTATTTTGGTGGCATTTTTATTTTTTATAGCAAGTTTTATTAATAATTAAATCAGATAATTGTACAAAACTGATATTTAGAAATAATTATTCTTAGTAAAAAATACTTTCATGAATATATTAGGTTAAAAATAATTTTTTTCGATAACTCATTACGAAATAAAAAAATCTCTGTTTCAAAATATTATAACTGACTCAGTGCTTGCCAGTACTAATATTTTGTTATTTTATCGAGTTATTAAAGAAATTAATTTTTAACATAATGGCTTCATGCAAATATTATTTACTTTAGCAAATTATTCTTAAATATGTTTTCGAGATTCTTCGACTTAAATTATAATAAAACTTTCTTTAGAGAACGGAAATCACTCAAAAATGAACGAATAAATTTAATTGTTTTTTTTAATATATAAATTTGAAATACCGCGTGAGTCAAGTTTTAATGGAAATTTTGAAAATTCCTTAAACATTTTATTTTGCTTTTCAAAAGGCGCTCCTACATATCGTCTTCCCGCGGGAGCTCCAAGGTACACAGTCTGCCACCGGGTCCCAGAATTCTCTTGATTTTAAGTTTTTTCCTGGGCTAACGAAAAAATTTGACGCTCAGGGGAATTTCTTAAGCCGGATTTGGTTTCAGCGATTTGAAATACATAAAAGTGCATTTATTAGCTACAAAGTACAGACATTCTGCGCTTATAATTATCTCCTTTGCAGATTCCAGAATTCCCTAGAGTTTTAAATTTTCCCCTAGGCTAAGGGGACATTTTACTGTTTAATCTCAATTCTGACGTTGGATTCGGATTCAGCGGCTCAAAATACATAAGGATATACTAGTCTCGTACACAGTTCAGACTTTTTTTTTGTAGGCCTGTGTATTCAAACCTTATCTTGACAAGCTTTAGAAGGCTTCCGCTAAAAATGGGGAAATTGATCTTTTTTTTCTTCAAATTTTAACAGCCGCCATATGGAATTGTTTCACAATTTTTAATTTTTAAAATCATCACTTTTTGTGTATCCGTTAAGAAGATTAGGGTCTTCAGTGATTTTTAGAAAGACAATTATAGGTATTTTTCACATTCAGGTCTCCTTTTTTTTACAGCAAATACTTAAATGAACGTTTGACAACAATTTCTTCAGGAATATTTAAAAATCTTTGTAAACACTTTGAAATTCTTGACATTTCTGGGAAATCTTTTGGAATCTTTTAAATAATTTGTAAAATCTTTGTTAAATTTTTTTGAAATTATCTAAAAACATTCTAATTGTTTAAAATCTTTGGAATTTCTTCTAATCTGGTGTAATGTACCCGTTTTGATATCTATGAAATTCTTATTTTCTTCTGAAATTTTGATGAAATTTAAAATCATTGAAATATTTTTAATATTTGTGAAATCTTGTACACATTTTTTTAACGTTTTGAAATCTTTGAAATTCTTGAAATACTTTGAAAGTTATAAAATCTTTGTGAAATCTTTGAAATCATTGAAGTATTTCAAACCTTCTAAAAATTTTGTTAATATTTTGAAATCTTAGAAATTCTTGAAATCTTTTGCAAATTTAACAATCTTTTTGGAATATTTTGAAATATTTCTTAAATCTTTGTTTGTGAAATCTTTTGGAATCTTAAAAAAAATGTGTAAAATCTTTGTTAAATTTTTTGAAATTATCTAAAAAAATTCCAATTGTTTAAAATTTTTGGATTTCTTTAATCTGGTATACTGTACCCTTTTTGATATCTATTAAATTCTTATCTATGAAACGCTTGTAATCTTGATGAAGTGTTCGAAATTTTTGTGAAATCTTTAAAATCTTCGTGAAATCATTAAATTATTTCAAATCTTTGTGAAATATTCTAATTTTCTAATTTTACATTCAAAAATAGAGTGTTCAACTGCTCGAAAAATCCGTTTTATGGTCATGATTCCTCTAATTCTTTAACTAAATTAACATCGAATTTTTCAACAAATAAGTTTTATAATTTAAGAGTTGAATATCACAAAAAAATGTATACTTCAAAATTCTATATAAGCGCAGAATAAGTAAAAAACGTATAGAATTACTAACAATAATAAAAAGTCTGTTCATTGCAATTTATAAAATAATTAGTACAGTCTACAAAAAGTAATTAAAAAACTCTTTATTTATTCTGTGGTAAACAAAAATTAAATTACATCTTGATAAATAAAAAATATTTCCATAATAGACTAAAAAAATTTTATTACTGTTCGCATTTCAATAAAATAACGGTTTTAAAAGCAAAAAAAATCAAATTCAAGGTTCTCGTGAATAATTTAAGGAAATTTCTAGGTTTTTAATGTTTTCATTCTTTTTTGCTCAATCATTATGGGACACCATTTTGAAAACTATGAAACTTGGAGTATATAAAATAGAACCTTACCGTGTAATCTCCATTTTGTGCAATTTTCTTCATTGCATCTCCTTTCCATGCAGCTTCGAGTCCCTGGCGGCTTTCTTCATGTTTCCTTTCAAATAGTTCATCGTAGGCATCAGAAATTTCTTTCATTTCGTTTTCGGTAAACAAGCCCGAGAGTTTAATAAATCCATTTTCCTCGTAATATATTTTTTCTTCTCGTGTAAGAAACTTTAAACTTCCCATTTCAGTAATTTCTTATTTGCTGGGCGAAGAAAGTAGAAGCAACTGATCTTCTTAAGGTCGCAATAAAAGCTCAAGCCAGTCAACAGTGAATATATGTGATTGATAAAGCATGGAAATATTCGAATTTGATATTGCGACTTCTGATTATTCTGAATCTGCATAAAAGCAGCATGTGCCAATTCACTTATGTATTCACACTATTGCCCAACTATTACATTTGATAACTATTAATGAAACTATTGGATAATTGAGCAATGAAAAAGTTTATTTTTAAACGGATGGAAAGTTTTGTAAGAGATAAAAATGCATTTTTAAATAAAACATCTCCATTTATGACCTTAATTATTATAAACTACAAGAATATTATTCAGTCTTCAATCTTGTGAGCGGAGAATATATTTTGCTTATCTTACGTTATACAATTTTGAGATTCATTTTTCATAAGTTTCAAAACAAACTAGTCGATATGTACATGCAAAAGTAATTCATCACAAAACATGAGGAATATACTGATGATTAAATATTAAATATCAGAAATCACTGTAAAACAAAAAAGTATAAGTGACTTTCTCGTCTAGCGGACCGTACAAAGATTACTTTTTAGAAAAAGTACGAAAATATAATACTATTTCATCTTCGTTGACGAGCCCTGTACATACATTGAAAGCTATATCCATATTGCAAATATCGTTAACAGTTCCTTGTTATGTCAAAGAAAACTGTAAAAATACAACAACAACAAATTGAAACTACGAATAGTCACTTACTACAAATATTCTTCAGTGTTCTCAATTAGGCTAAAAATCTTTGTATTTTTTGGACGAGCCTTCTTTATAATTTAATGTTATCTCAGAAACTTAAAGCCTTTGATCACTTGCGTGGATTGGTACCACTGATAAGGAGCCGATGCTTTGCATTCGTTTGATTCGCTGAGAATACTGGATTGGTTACTTTCGATGTGATATTCGCTTCTGGAGTCGTGAAAAACAGAGACTGCACTTGGACAATGGCAGCTGGTTTGAATACCCCCGCAGTTATCGATCCTTATGCGAAAACAAGGCGCTTGCACAGGTAAAGCGTATTGTGGTTTCGGAATGAAAAATTCGGACATTTGATTTGAGTCGCTTTTTTGAACCAAAATGAAGGTATTCGTTGGTCCGAGTGGTATGGTCATCGCATCTTGGAACTCGTGACACTCTAACATTGATCTGAAATTTTTTAATTAATAAAAATCAGCAAAATTATTGCAAGTATTACGATTAATTAAAAATTTCAAACCATTAACACAAAATGTATCGAATTTTAAACTCTACGCTGGAAAAAATAATATAACCTTTCTAATACTGTATTTTTAACTTGTAAAATATACATTATATGTTAAAATTTCATTGTGCGCCATCTGCAACTCAGATGGGCTAACAGAGTTCTGAGCCGGTTATATTACTTTGAGAACGGTAACGAGAATGAGAATATAACCGAGAAATAAATTCTCTTAGAATTTATGAGAATCTCAGAATTTATTTTAATTAATAGAAAATTGAATTTTTTCGTTTACTTTTCGGTTGAAAATTCAAATATTTTTTTGAAAGTTTCTGTTTTTTATTTTAAAGTTTACCTGCTTTAGCAGAAATTCTTTTTTTGATAAAAATGCAACTGTTTTGATAAAAATTAAGCTTTTATACTATTTTCTTGAAAATCTAAATATTTCGTAGAAAACTTACTTTTTGTTTAAAATTTATATTTTGGTGTTGAAAAATGAAGTGAAATATTTTCTGGATGAATGTTTCACTTATAAAGACATTTTTTTTTAAATTACAAATTCATCTGTTTTAGTACAAAACTGATCTTTTTTGGATAAAAATGCAACTATTTGGTGGAGAACTTAACTATATTGTTAAAGATTCATCCTTTTTGGTTGAAAAAATTCATCCTTTTGGATTGAAAATTCATTTTTTTTCGTAGAAACTTATTTTTTTCTTACAAAAATTCAATTTTTGATGTTACTGAGTTAACTGGAATCTTCTTTGTATGAAAACTCAACTTTTTTTGTGATAACATATTCTTTTGCTTTAAGATAAATTTCATATTTTTTGATAAAAATTCAACTATTTGCTAGAGAATTTAACAATTTTGTTAAAACTTCATCCTTTTCGGTTAATAATTCGCCCTTTTGGATTGAAAAATGAACTTTTTTGGTAGAAAATTATTTCTTGTTTAAAAATTCATAGTTTGGTCGTGAAAACACGACTAAAATCTTTTTCAACAGAAAATTCAACTATTTTTTTGCAAATTTATGTTTTTGATTTAAAATTTCATCTGTTATAGAAAAAATTACGTTTATTGTATGAAAATGCAATTTTTTGGTTAAAACTCGTTCTTCTTTGCTGGATAATTCAACTAATTTTTCAAAAACATTTGGTTGAATGGCTTTGTCAAGAAATCACTTTTTTGTTAAAGATTTATATTTTAAATTGAAAAGTTATCTCGTTGGTTAAAAGTTTAATTATCAAGTTATAAATTAATCTTTTTTTAATTGAAAATTCAACTACTTGGGTCAAAGTTAAGCTACATTGCCTGGTTGAAAATTTAACTGTTTAGTGGAAAATACTTTTTTTTGGTTTAGAATTAATTTTTTAACAGAAAATGGGACTTTTCCATTTTTTAATATTCATATTTTTTAGTTAAAAATTCACGTTTTTTTTGTGAAAAAAAAATATTTTTTAGTTTGAAATTTCCTTTTTTTTGCGTGAAAAAGCATCAGTTTCGTGTAAAATTAATTTTTTGTTTAACGGTCATATTTTTGGTTAAAAAATTGCATTTTTGTTAAGAATATTTGTCTTATGTTTGAAGGTTCAATAATTTAGATAGACTTTTATTTATTTTTTCTGTGAAAAATCTTTGTTGGAAATTCGTCTTTTTGTTTTAAAATTCTTTTATTTTCTTGTATAAATTTAATTCTTTTTTGATTAAAATATAAATGATGACACTTTTTTGTTGACAACTTGTCTTTTTAGGTTCAATATTCAACTATTATGTTAAAAATTCAATTATTTTGTTGAAAATTCCAGTATTTTGTTAAGGAGTTATCTTTTAAAGTAGAAAAAACTTTTTTTGTTTGAAATAAATTAATAAATTTGAAAATTTTAAAGTATATGAAACACTGCAATTCCTGAAAATGTCTGAGCTAGAAAATAATGTATATTCAACCGCTGATATAACCTGAACAATAAAAATATTGTTAAAAATTATAAATTCTTAAATTCTCTTAAATTCTTATAAATTCTCCTAAACTCTGTCATATTCTCGGTTATATAACCTGAACTTAAATTCTCGGGAATTTAAGAACAACCAAATTGTCAATGGATTTGGACTTTTTTTTAAATGACGGTAAGGCTTTCGGGAATTTTTTTGTAAATAAAATATCAAGCTGAAACTTTGGAAAATGTACTAGAGTACAATAAAGTACGCCTACTTCATTTGGGTAGGAACTTCACTAAAAATTATTTCATCTTTTCTTCTGAACCTCGACATTTTTTGAACGTTCGAACTTTTGTTATACATAACATATCGGTCTTAAACTTTGAGAAATGCAAGAGCCGAAAGAAAACTACGTTAAAGTACAAAGTTTAATAATAGAAGATGTAAAAAAAAACATTTTGACTAAATCATATCCGGCACACAACAAAAGACTCGACTATCAATTTTATCGGCATCAGCCGGTACCCTGGCGGCCACTAGACGAGGCTCCACTCGCAAGTTTGAGCGCGCCTAGGCCACGCGTCTGCTGAATCTCGCGCTTGGCGCTCGAATATTTCTTCTTTGCATTTGGAATTCTTCAATAAAACTTTATCGAAAAGATCTCTTTTAGATTGCAGTATTTATATGCGTCTTCATATTCTAAATTTTCGACTTAATTTGAATCTATTTAAAGATTAAGTTACTCAAAGCTCTGTAGGCTTTGAGGTACACATTCTCATCGTGACACTGGCGCTACGCACCCGATTTTTGATAAGACATTTGTAAATGTATATTTGCTGAGCTACCTAAAAATAAATAAAAAAACTAAAATCCTTTTTTCAGACATTTTTCTCTATCTCGCAGTTTTTATGTTAAAAATAGGATTTTTTTCATATTATTTTTTATCCATAAAACAAAAGCTATAATTTCTCTTAAGGACCTTTTTTCATATTTTGCGTCCTTTGGTTCAAAATTTGAACATTGTGGTGTCAAATTTCCGACCATTTCAATACTTTCTCAAACATAAATGATGAGTATGTAATAAATTATAACAAATTCGTATCCCTTTTTTTGGCGAAAAACTTTCGTCTATCAATTTTTTTTTCATACCTTTTATAGTTTTTGCACAAGTTTTTATTTTTAATGTAATTTTGTATGGTGAACACCAAAATTAAGCATCATATCAAAAAGTGTTTCATAACAAATTTGTAGCTCTTTTTCGGGTAAACAATTTTTGTTATATCATTTTTTTCGTAAATTGCATAGTTTGACCACAAAATGGAATTTTTGATTTTGCATTATTTTTTGTGCAATTAAAATTTGAATTTTCGATTTTTCAAGAAAATCCAAAAAGTTCTTATGATCATCTTGTAATGCTTTCAAAAAGCAAGGGCTTTCTTTTCTCGACAAATAGCCGTAAATAAAATTTTTGAATCTGAAAAACATTATACAAAAAATGTTGAAAATGCTCTAACTTTTAAAGTTTTTATCCAAAATGGCTGCTTAACAAACCAGTTCTTTTTTTTTACCTAAAAAAGGTGTGCCAAAGATGGATTTGATTCGTTCATTTTTACGATATTTATTGTGTTTACGGGCGTGTGGCTGGACGCACAGGCATACGAAATCGTAAAAACTTCATTTTCAGATTCAGGGGTAAACGTAGAGATCCGTTGAAAAACTATGGTGTAAAATTTCGAACAATTCTAATACTTTCTCAATCATAAATTATGAGAATGTAAAAATACAAATATAAGGCTAATAAATTATTTCATCCCGAAGCCTTTCTGAGCCAATCTATGCCAGGTATAAATAATTCTTTAAGATGACTCGGTGTAAGTAATATAGTTTTAAAATGCAAAATCGTTTTTTTTTTTTAAAGAATATTGGGAATGGTGGTCGACCATTTCGCCCCCTGGTGCCGAAAACAGGAACTAGAAAGAGTAGGTAGAAATTTAAAGATGCTTTTGATTTGTGCATAAAAGTGTTTTTACAATTGTTTTATGAACTTTAAAACAATTATTGAATACTACGAATAAATATTGATAAAAAACAAAGCGTTTTAGATCGAATTTCCATCTTATACAGTGAAAAAACACATTTTTGTCAAAAATGGTTTTCTAAACAGCAACAAAAAAATTAGTTTTATCTTGTCATGTAAGTTTCAATATATTATAATCTTAAATGAACTTTAATTAATTTATGTAGTGAAACATTGTATCCCGTTTATGCAATTAATATTAATAATAGACGATTGAAACTGAAATAAGAATTCTAACCTAATTTTTAGGTCAGATTTTTGAGATAGTAAATAGTTCATGTATAAATTAATAAAAATTGCCAGTTAATGTCTGATGAATAATTATTTTTAGTTTGTAAGAAATAATTTGAGCTCCAAAAAAAGTCACAAAAATCATCTATTGTCGTTTCTTTATATGTAAAGGAAGCATGTCGCTCGAAAATCTAAGACAGCTAAAAAGGTAATAAAATTTCGTAGTATGAATTTAAATTCTGAAAAAATATATTAACATTTTTCTTTAATTCTCCGGCTGAATGGCATCTTAACAAATAAAAAATAATAAACAAAAAATTCCACAAAAATTAACTAAACTAACTAAATAGAGAAAGTTCTACAAAAAACTAAATAATTTATGAAAGGAAATAACTAAAAAAATTTTAAAAACTCCTGGCCTTTAAGCGTTATTCATAAAAATATAAATGGAAATTATCCTATTAAAAAAATGTTTAAAAAAACTGAATAATTTATAAAAGAGAATAATTTCAAAATTTGAAGAAGCAGTTTTACAAGTTTTTTCGTCATAATCATGTAAATAAAAACGAAGTGTCTCGTCCCGAAATTCGGGATTAGTACCATATTTTTCATAAGCTTGTTTAATCGTCTCAAATTTTCGGGAATAGTTCATCCCCTTTTCCAACTCCACCATGTTTTTGGAACTAGACACAGCCAAATAACAACATGTTTAAAAATACTTTTACTCAAAAAGTTATAATTATAAAAAAATTGTAAATAAAAAAGTCGAAAACTTCCAAACATCGATGATACAATTACTAATAAACTATTATAAAATAAACAACCAAACCAAAACTTTTCAAATTAAAAAAATGTAATCACATTCGGGATGTTTTCTCCTTCTATCTGTTAACAAAAACTTTGAGGATCTTTTTCGGTCAAACAATTTTGTTTGTTTTTTTTGCTTCTCAACATTTTTTCACATCTCGGATACTTATGTTGAAAAATGGAATTTTGTTGTTTGAAAAGCATTTTCTATAGAAAATGCCGAGATTTGATGAACTCCGCCTTCATGAATTTTCACAAAGGAGACAAGAATGTTAAAAAATAAAACAATAAGTACATATTTGAACAAAATTGAGCTTAACTCACCGCATTAAATGTAAAAGTGGTTTTCGAGACGAATGATAGTACTCTGTATGTAGTTTACTATCTAGAATTTTCTCTGGTAATTCTACTCGAATGCAGATTTTTGGAGAAAAGATTGTAGCACCGATGATTATCACAACTTCTCGCACATTACATCTTGTGGTATAAAATTGTGAATTCAAGTGTTCGGTTACATCGCACAAAGAGTCAAAAAACTTCTGGATGTTCAAAAAATTTCTGTCTGTTGGCTTACTTTTCGATTGAACTTGAGACAAACAATCGTAAGAAAAGGGTATCTGCTGTTTATTGTAAAGCAAATACTTGAGAAGTTCAACAATTAGCTTTAAACATCCTTCGCTCGTCAATGGTTCCTCTAACTTAACGGGAATAGCCGTTTCTGTCTTTTTTCCTCGAGCAAACATTTTTTTCTTAAATAGCTTCCAGTCATAAGAAACAAACTTAAAAATCACGAATTAAATATTTAAATGCATGTCAAGCTTACTCTCATTTGCTTTACACCCTTTACACACTTGTGGCGGATACAAACATAACCTCAAAATTAATAGATGTCTGTTCAAGATCTTCAACACAAGATCTCTAGCTTCAAGGTTACCCCAGTATGCAAGAAGGTCTCCGGTCTCGTCAACGCGCAACCTAATAAAAGCAGAATAAAAGTTAACCAATAGGAAACAGCTGTGTCACAGGCACCCATATTAGTTAGGGTACTATATTAGACAGGAATATGCAATCGCCATTCGGGTCCCTGGACAGTTCGCGGGAAACAGTGCGATAAGCATGTCGTATAGTTTAATTAAAATTAAGTTTAGAATATAAGAAAAATGGTCTGCTGCAGTGCTCCGTTTTGTCAAAATAGAAGCAAGGATGGATTTAAACTTTACCGTTTTCCACTAGGGTAAAGAGAAAGACTGTCAATGTAGATCATAAATTGTAGACGCGACAAATGCAAACCGAATTTAAATTCAAGATTATGCGAAGTTATTACTAATATTTATGATTATTACAATATAATTAAAATATAGGGGGTCTGAAGATTATGTTTACATGTAATTAAATTGACTATGCCTATATCATGTAAGTGTATTTATACAATTCGATATCAAGTTAGCGATTTTGAATTTGCGCGGGGAACCAGAATGGCCGCTTGCATATTCCCATCTAATATAGTAGCTTATATTAGTAGGTATTTTAAGAGATCCTTAAGAGCACGTGATACTTACAGTTTCCCCTGTTTTTTTTTCCATAAAAATGAACATTTTTAAAAACTGAATTCGGAGATGCTATAAAATATCATAACGGACGTCCCCAGACTCTTTTTTGAGGGATAATAACAAAAACAAAAAATATTGTGCTAAATAAAAATTTTATGCATATGCATTATTTTGAGGTTACGTCGTTTTTCATTTCTGCCTTTCCGATAGTTTGGAAATTATTTATGGAATCAACTTTTTTGATTGCCTGCAAACAAGGTTAGTTCCGGGAGATTAGTTACAGATTTTGAAGGCAAAATATTTCTTATCCAAAATTTTATTTCTTATCAAACTTTTTTGATTTAACTCACAAAAAAGTGTGTGGGGACGTCCGTTAGCATGTTCGCTATCATTTTCCAAATTTTTAAGACAAAATATTTATTATTCTAGAAAAAAGCCAGGGAAACCTAAAAATGGTAAAATCGACAATTTTCTAAGTATCACATGCCCTTAAGGGAGAGTTGAGAATAGAGATGGGACCTTACCTATATGACGAGTAAATTTACCAGTTTTACCGGTAATACCAGTCATGGAGAATAGACATAAGGAGACAAAACTAGTGGAACTAAAAATGAACACTTTTCTGTTGCTAGAAGTGCAAACACACACACATGTGCAAAATCACACTTACATATAGTTCAAAACTTCCCGAGCGTGGCGTGTCAACCGCACTTAAAAAATATGGCCGCCGATGTGAACGCGAGTCAAATATAAATAAATAATGATTGAACAATTAATAGTTTGTGAATAAAGGCAAGGAATTTACAATTAAAAATCACTGAATAAAAGCGAAAGTTTCCAATAAGTGTGATTTGCAGTGTATAGTGTACAAGACCTTCAGAGTGTTGAAAAGTTGTATGTTTATTGTTTTTGTTACAAACGCGTCGAATACCTGTCGCACGCATAGTGTTGGTAAAAGTAATTTGATATCTTCATAAACATGCTACCTACCTCTTCCATGGCGAATAATTTTTTATTCCACAAACATTTTACAAAACCTTGTCTAATTATTAATTCTTTATTTGTTAGAGCGACCTGTCAAAACAAAACAATGGAGGCGGCTATATTTTTTTTAAAGTGCGGTTGGCACGCCACGCTCGGAAAGTTCTGAACTATACGTAAGTCTGATTTTACACATGTGGTTGTGAGTACTTTTGACAACAAAAAAGTGACCTTTTTTGGTGAAGTCCATGCATTACAGATTGGTCTCCTTATATCTATTCTCCATGATACCAGTAATGGCGGGCCAAGCTGGTAAACCTGGTAAAACTAATATTTTAAACAAATTATCATTTTTTGAATGATAATCTTTGGTACAAATGAAGTTTCATATCCATATAAGTATAATTACAGAAATATCTGTCTTAAAAATTTCACCAACCAAGTGAAAATACGAAATCATAACCTCAAAAGTTCGACAAATCAGGCGGTAATTTTGAAATTGTACTTTCTTAGTTTCAATGAAGAATTATTTCAATATTAATTCAGGATCAACAATAATCACAATCAGTCAAATACGTAACTATTAAACTTCTATAAAAGTCTATTGGTTTACTATTTGAAGAAGGTATCTTAGAACTTTTTCTATGTATTAGCTTTTCATCATGAAGGAAACAAATTACATATAATTAGTATCATGCTGATATGGGAGCGTTCACAAATGATGTCACGCTTTATTTCAAGCTTTTTAACCCCCCCCCC
>NC_046661.1:116062759-116073861 GCF_010883055.1 Belonocnema kinseyi | reverse complement strand
CCCCCCCCCTGCCCCTCGGTGCGCTGAACAACAAATGCTCTAATTGTTTAAAAAATGGGTTTACAAAAAAACAAAAAAATACACATCTAGATATTTCCGAGACGAATGCAGAGGTGTTTTTACTTTTTTACTATGACTCTTAGTTTTTTTTAAATTGATTACACAACTTTGAAATACATATCTGTGGAATACTTCAACGTCGTGAATATCGTACGTCGCGCGGCATGGAACTCGGTACGTCAACACGAAAACACGCACAACTTTTGTTGATATGCGAGTTCCCTAATTTCTTTTGTATCAAAATATTTGTTCATAGAATGAACATATTTAACGAAACACGCCAAAAATTATGACGATCGTTAGTACTGATCGGGAGAAAAAAGTAATTGCGAGAACAATGCTAAAAAAGTTAAATAACAATAATGACTCAAAAAATGAAAATTTTGCAAAAATGTTTTAGCAACATTTTATGTATGTAAAGCTCTAATTTATCACGCATTTCCGAAGAAAAATCACAACCTATAAAAAAAAGTGGCGAACTTGACGATGATTTTTCAACATTTTATTGATCCGAGGATCTCGCAAACTCCCGGGTATTCGACAAGTATTCGGGTATTCTTTCGTTCACAAATCCTTCGGAAAAAATATATTTGGAATTATTGCCGTACCTATTAAAAAAAAATGAAAGTCGGAATGAATCTTTCGTTCACAAATCCTTCGGAAAAAATATATTTGGAATCATTGCCGTACCTATTAAAAAAAATGAAAGTCGGAATGAATCAACGCCCTTAAGAACTCAATTTTAAGAATTTACTATGGATCTTGAAGTTTCTTTTTAGAGGATTATAAAAAAATAATCTAAAACTAATTCAAAAAGGTTGAATGATTTACAAGAGATTTGATAAGAATTTAAGACAGTTTTAGTGATTTCAAAGAATGTGAAACGAGCTATTGAATGCTATTTAAAAAGATTTTAATGATTTTTAAGAAATTTCGAGGGATTAAAAGAAATTCAAAGATTTTAAGGATTTTCAAACGATTTAAAGGAATTTAAGAAAAATTGGAAGATTTTAAGCGATTACAATTAATTTTAGTCAATTTCGAGATACTTCGAAAGATTTTAAATGATTTCAAAGAATTTGAAGGGATTTAAAAAAAAATCGGAGAAGTTTAACGATTTTCAAGAAATCTTACAAGATTTCTGAATAGGATTACAGTATTTAATATTTTTTACTTGTACCTTTCTAAGTTCAAAAATAACCGTTTGACATCTTTGAAAAACACACTTTAACGCACTACCAACATTCCAAAATTTTGACCGCTAACTACCACAACATTGCAACCTAACCTCAGTCACGGAAAATTATATTTTTTCTTGATCAATTTTCCAAATAGCACACTTCTTAAATTGCTAACAATAATTTAAGAAATGGCTTTTCTATCGGAAAAGAAAAGCCACATCACATTTTTTCAATTACTTTCGTCTAAAAAAATTAATTTTAGGTAAAATCCTATATAATTAGAAACTTTTCAGTCCACCAAGTGGTAAGACCTGATAGATCAGGTCGTTACCGATCGAGTGTGACATAATGATAGAATACTCAATTCCCTTGATAAATTTTTTTTACAATATACTGCAATGAAAACTTAAAAAGTGAACACTGCAACTACGACCCACGCGAAGAAAAATAGATTTGATGTATTTTTCGAAATTGACCCATGCGCACTGAAAGTTTCCATTCGGACGTAATATACGACAAAGGACGTAGAAGACTAGAGAGGTAATATACCGCTAAATTCACTTCGTAAGTTGCCGAGGGGAAAGAAAGGGATCAAATGCATTGGAGTCAGTTCATTTTTGCCCTATTTTGCTAATATCTTCGTGAATGGTAATTTTTTCTATATAAGTGTCTTGGGAAAATAGGATGTATTTTTTAATCACTATTTAATGAAATAATGATCTTATAATAATAATTAATAATTACAAAGATATTACAGAAATAAAGTTTTGTTCCATATATTTGATCCATTGTTTTCCCCTCAGTTTTTAACAAAGCGAAATTAGCTGATGGTTGAATTGAAAATATCTAATTGCCGGCAAGAAGAGGAATGAAAAAACCTTGAGAAGCAGATAGTGCCAGGGATGGGTAAGTTAAATACCCTAGGTAATTGACGCAGTTTTTTACAGTTAACTACTAGGTATTTTACATGCCTAGTTTTTTACACGATGTAAATTACGCGTATATGCGACTTTACGTTATGCGTTTCCTGTTTACCTCCACAAATATAACACCTAAAACCTTCTTTCCCATTGCAATATTTACTTGAAATAAATTTAAAAAATGGCATAGTTACATAAAAGTTGTTTTATCAGTGTATATTTTATTAGGTACAATATATTGACAAAATTGAATATAAAAACATATGATCAGTTTTTAAGGAATTAAATATTAAATTAATCAATATTTCATTATAATAATAATAACAAAAACATATAAATTAAAAAATATATGAATTAAAAATATTTAAATGAACAAATGCAACAATATTTGAAAATTATTTACATAGCTGTGTTCCAGAAGGCGCTTACAAGCAACATTCTTAAATATTATGTTGCAAAAAAAATATTGCGCTACATTTGTATGATTTTGATTATTTTTATTTACTTTTATTCGTTTAAAATTAACCTCATACCATGGAATTTATAGTAGCCTTAAGTGTTTTTGTGTTTGCTCTGTTTCAGTTTAGTGGAATATTATATAGTTGAATATTGGCATTGGAAAAAAATCCTACGAAAGCCCGTAACAGAAATTCAAAAAATTGCGGTTATGCACAGTTCTGTAGGTCCGCCATCCTGTTACGTACTTTACTAGGTATTTTACATGTTTCTACGTCAAATATTTGATTTAGGTATTTCACGCAAAAGAACCTCCAGTTACGCCTACCTGCACATCCCTGGTTAGGGCTGTTTTTGCGGCATTAGTGTGCTGTTTCACCAGTTTGTCTTTTGTTTTTGAACAATATTCGTGAAATTTTCTGTTGGTCTGTTTGAGTGGTTTGTTTTACTTTGATTCATGAATTTTGCCAGAGTATTTTGAAGGTTCAAGCTGTGTTTGTTGATTAAAACATTTTTGATAATTGGTCTAATCTGGTAAGTTATTTTTTTATTAAATGTCGACTTGTTATATATAATATTAAAATTATATTTTGCTTATATGTGAGTTTGGATATATTGAATAATATTAAATTGAAAGGCTTATTGCGAATTAGTTTTTATTCATGAAAAACTATGTAGTAAAATGATAATAATGCTTATTTATCACGAAGATATTGCAAGACTAAAATTTAGATGCATGTATTTCGTTCCATTGTTCCTGCCCTCAGCATCTGACGAAGTGAGGTTAGCTTGTGATAAAGTAAAATGTCTCCTTCGAATGTTGATATCCTAAACTTTTTTGATCGATTAGTACGGTTCAAAGTTCAACAGTTTTAAATTAGTAACTTTTAGAATGGAATTATTTAAAATTGAATTGACAATTAAAAATATTCGAGAACCATTTTCAATTTACGACCATGTAATACTTACTGGATTCTAAAGAATTGTATAGGATTTCCAATAATTTCAAGGAATTTTTAAAGAACTTTGGAAAATAAATGACAATTCATTGAATTTCAAGAGATTCCTACCGAGTTTAAAGATTTAAACGGGTTTTTAGAGAACTTTAATAAATAATTAAAATTTTTATTATATTTAAGTTCGTTCGGGGGTTTAAAGAAGAGATTTCATATATTTCTAGAGAACTTTGAAACATTTGTTCTTGACAACGTTAATGAGTAAATTTAATTCATTTATATTTAAGTGCTTTCAAATAATGTATACTTTACGGGATAAAATTAATTTCACTTTTATGGATTTCCGCGGATTTCAACAATTCATTGCGAAAAAATTAAGATTGATAGGACTTCCGATTTAAGAGATTTTTAAGATATCAAGGAAAATCACAGATTTTTTAGCTGTGTAAAGTTTATTTAGGCAGAATTGTTATTTTTGTGTATTTTCATGAGATTATGAATGGTATAAAATAAATCTTTCCTATGTAGTTTCTCGACACTATAATTTTTTTCTATAGAATAATTTTCAATCATAGATTCCCTATAATCAATGGAATATTCAGCAATATTTTTCACTATTTTTAATCTAGTATACGACAAAAATTCGAGTAATTAATCCCTCTTTATCAAATCGCCTTACAAACTTTTATATAATCTAAATTTTCAAAAACTCAATTAATCAAATAAATTTTTTTTTAAATCCTCCATTACAAGAAGAATTATATATAAAATCATTGAAAATAAAGTCTTCTCCGTTTTTTTTTTCATTAATTCATTTGGTGTTAATTAGAACTAGATTTTCGTCTTGAAAAAGTGAGAACCTCGAAGAACGTTGATCTCTTAAGGCTCTTAAAACGACTCAGGTTTTGGCCAGATACGTAATACGTCTACAGGAATGCATTCTTTAATGTAATATTTTAACCAAATAATCTAAAGGCAGTTATGTCGGCCGGAACAGAGGTTTATTCGAAAAAATGTTCTTGTTTCTTCTTTTCTTTTTGCAATTGAAAACCGAGTGTTTTTTGTGCCTGTGAAATGCAACACGTTAGCTATATTGTATGTCAAAAAAAATTGATCTCTTCTGGCAGAGATAATGCCTTTAGATTATGTGTGGTTAAAATATTATATTAAACAATGCATTCTTGTAGATGTATTATGTATCTGGCGAGAACTCGAGTTGTTTTAAGAACCTTAATACACTACGGTTAAAGTATTTACTGGGTGTAATACAGTTCAACAATTCGGACTTATTTTCGTTATTATAGACGAAATAATTCTTCAGGAAAGCACATTTTGTTTGTGAAAACGAAAATAAATTTTCGTTATGCTTACTGACAAAGATGACAAACGAGAAATAATTTCCCAAAGATATTATTATTTTATTAAACTTTTACTTGGATGAACCTGGTTATACATTATCCCAAAGATTTAAAAAAATTAACTCTACAAGGATCCTGCGGGGGACAAATGTGCCCCATGCGAAATTCAATTAATTCTCCTGAGCAAATATCTCTGATTTTTTGGTGCAGACCCTAACGTGCAGACGTTGCCGGTTGTTCGCTGTCTGTTAAGTAAAAAGCAAATGCTAAGCGCTTGGGGCACATTTGTTCCCCAGAGGATCCGTTACGTTCGAGTTTCGTCACATTAAGTCAATTTCACATTTTCATGTAAATGAACGCATTTGGCGTATATTTACAGTATATCATAGTATTTTAATGTTTCGAATTGACTTTTTTGTAATTTAAGTGAAAATTATATTTAAAAATTACTAAAAATGTGATATATATATAAATGTAAAGTTGTTTTCTTTAATTTTATTCATACAGTGCTCATAAATTCCAATAATAAATCAATTAATAAATAATAAATTAATCATTGTTTTTTTTATCAAAGTTGTCGAGAATATACGAACTAAAAAGTGCCGATGCTGTGACTACAGTGTCCCAGGAAAGAGAGAGAAGTTGCAACCGACCTGTGTGCGACGAACATAGGGCGGTCTTGTGCAACCTTTGCACCGAAGTAAATTAAGCTTATTTATTGCAAAATTTATTGTAATTAATTGTTTTTCTAATTTAATTTAATTTCGAGAATAAGTTTAAAAATAAAAATAGTTTCTTTTAGAAAAGGCTTCTTTTTTGAATTCCGATGAATTTTGCCTATCTTTTTCATAGAAAAAACTCTTTCTTAATTTTTTTTATCTTTATTCAAATGAAACCTTCTTATTGTGCATCAGAAAACAAAGAGATTGACCTATTATATATTCAAATTATTTATAAAAATAAGCATTCTGCCCGTGCTTAAGATATTCCTTATTTTTTAAAATGTTCTAACTTCGAATGTTTAAATAATTATACTTTTTGGAAGCAACCTAATTATAAGCTACACCACCTTAAATTAAAATTTGTCCCCATCAAAATGGCGTTTAAAAATTTAAAATTAATTAATTAGAAACGAAATGACATGATTTTTTCCAAAAAATGTCAAAAACACGATTTTTCTCGATTTTTATTTGTTTAAACATTTTTTTTCAACATTTTAAATTCATTGAAACAAGATGTTATATACACCAATCTCTCCGACATTAAACATGAAGAGAATGGTGTATACTAACATCTGATGCCGATGAAGGGAAAAGATTGTGCACAAGGACATTTGTCACCCACAGGAGCCGGTGAAGGCAAAAAAATGTATAGGATCCGTCTAGGGTTAATTGTTTAAACAATTAATTTTGGTCACAGCCTTACGATGGTTACTGCCCAACATTTCGAAGGTATTTTTGGTTAGGATTGGATTTTATTTTGATTATTTAACACGGGGCTGTCCCGGTATATATCATCAATCACAGACGCATTTTTATAATGCAATCAAGTGATCTGATGAGAGCAGTGTGCCCCGACATATTGGACAAAGCCTGGTTTTTACCCCATCATTGACGGACTGGCTTGCAGTCAAGTGAACGATGGGAGGACCTACAGCTTAAGGTGGGTTCCGAACCACCAGAATCTAGGTAAAGGTACATAGAAAAATTGCCAGAGGTACCGGCTCAGGGATCGAACCCTGGACCTCTGAGGTGAAGTCCGAGTGTCTAACCAATTGAGCCCCGAGGCTTCATTACTAAAAAAATGTAAGTGTTGAAATGTTGTCACAGGCTTATACTGCCCAACATGTGGAAGGCATTTTTGGTTAGAGTTGGATTTTTTATTTGATCATTTTTGCACGGGGCTGTCCCGATATATATCATCAGTCACGGACGCATTTTTATAATGCAATCAAGTGATCTTATGAGAGCAGGCTGCCCAGACATATTGGACAAAGCCTGGTTTTTACTCCATCATTGACGGGCTGGGTTGCAGTTAAGTACACGATGGGGGGACCTACAGCTTAAGGTGGGTTCCAAACCACCAGAACCTCGGTAAAAATCCCGGACCTCTGAGGTGAAGTTCGAGTGTCTAACCAACTGAGCTACCGAGGCTTATTATTATTATTATTAATTATTATTACTAATTATATTATTATATTATACTATTATTATACTATATATAACTATTATATTCTAATTATAATTATATAATTATACTAATTATTATTATTATTATTATTCTTGGTTGAGACAGTAATAGCTCCTGACGATTGGGTGATCCCGTTGCGTACCCTTATAAGCCTTAAGCGTGACCCCATAGCTCTCTCCATAGGAAGACAACCACAGCCACGCTGTTAGCTGATATTTCAGACTCATTGTTGCAGCGACTGCCTTTGAGTATTACACGTTTCCCCACAATCGCAGGGCAGTGACAAAGGATATGAGTAGAAGTCTCATTATCCTTTCCGCATAGACGACAGAGGGGACTTTCTTCAAGTCCTATCTTATGCCTGTGGTATCGGATGTTTTCGTGTCCTATAAACATTTCTGTTAGGACTTTGACTTCATTCCTCCCGAGCTTGAGTAATTCCTTCGCTCGGTGAGAATTTAGCTTGGAGCCCAAGAGTGTTTTAGCCTATCTGCAGCCAGAGACCAAACCCCACTCGTCCTGATGTTCCTCGGTCAGCCAACTGTTAATATCTTCAGTGACTAACCTACTGGAAATGCCTACAACTGGCTCAGGTCTAGTAAAATTTTCTTTTGCTGCTAGTTTTGATAGCTTGTCCGATATATCATTGCACTTGCCGCTGTGTTCAGCGATCCAAAGCAGAGAGACTTTCTTGTCTTTCGCTAGCTTATTCAGTGCCTCAAAGCACTCCCAAACTAGTCGCGACGTGCTCGTTTTTCCATTCAAGGCCATTATAGGAGCCCTGCTGTCTGAGCAGATACAAATGTTTCTTTTATTGCCATACTCCTTTGCCTTGTAGGCGTACTGGAGCATGGTCATAATCTCAGGTTGTAGAACTGAGGTGTAGGACTCCATCGCATAGGTGAAGCCCATTCCATTCATTCGATTGCTATACGCATAGCTGTCGAGATAGTGCTATCGTTTGCCATATTTAATCTCCAGTTCGCCTTCGCATCCATGGTCTTGATTGTGATATATCCAGAATGACACCTAGGTATTTGGCTCTTCCTTTGATTTCCAGTATTTGTCCAGCCAATTTCAATGTACTCGTGGTTTCCCACTTGTTCCTTCTGGTGAACACAACTGTATCCGTTTTACTCGGATGGATTGAAAGTCTAGTCCTCTTACACCATGAATCTACTGTTCTTAGGGCTTGCTTCATTACTCCGAAGAGCGCATCCAGATACTGACCGCGCACGACAACCAGTATATCGTCCGCATAACTTATAACGTGGAGGCCCTGACTCGTGAGTAGATGAAGCAATTCATCCACTACCAGGCACCACAACAAGGGTGATAGAACACCTCCCTGCGGACATCCCGAGTCAACGGTTCCACATAAAGTGGTGTCACCCTTTTCGTGGTTAGATTCCTATTGGCCAACATGTAGCAGGTCCATACCACGACTGCACTAGGCACACTATGTGCGATCATGGTCGCCCTGATCACCTCTCCAGAGGTGTAGTTAAAGGCTCCTTCAATGTCCATAAAGGTTCCAATCGCGAGGCCTTTCTGCTTCAGTTGTTCTTTGATTAGGTTAACTGCTGTGCTTAGGGCCGTCTTAGTAGATTAACAAGACCTTATCACGGATATATAAATGTTCACGAGTCTTTCCACTGTTTTTAGTTGGAAAGATGTACGGCTAATGGGACGGAATTTCTTGAGTGAAGTATGGCCCTCAACATCTTTTGGAGGAACTCAACTCTATCCACTTTAAGAGTTGCACCTTTCCAAGGCCTTGTCTCAACCACAGTCTTGTGCAGCCAAGTTTTAGTCGATGGGTCGGCTGCCACAAATACAAAGACGCCTCCCCTACAGAAGGAGGTCCTGATTCTTGCCAATTGATCTGGGGACATTCTTTCGAGCGCCCTCTAGGTAGCTTTCCTGAAAAGTTAAAACTGCTCTGTAGTGAGCACCCAGTCCGGGTACCTCGTACACCCATGGCTTAGGGGGGTGGTAGCATTGAGCGTGACACTCAATGAATACCCTTTCGCAGGCGATCATACTAACGGAGAGATGTTTCTTGGTCGCAGGTTATTCCTGTGCCGATTTCAAAAACTGGAAATCTGACCGAGTCGGACCTCGACCCAGGGATCCAGAAGGCCCGTGTTAGCTAGACTCTTTCGGTCTTCTATCATACTGCAATCATGCATACCAGGAGAGCCCGTTTATAGTGATCCTTTTCAAATCACCCAGGAGAGCCCGTTTATAGGGGTCCTTTCATCCATATCCATACGCACGCAGGCTGAGGTCCGTTTGACTCCTATGTCCCACACAAAGATTACAATAATTTCACAAATATTACCAAATATTTCAATATTTCTTAAAGATTCCACAAATATTAGAATGATTTCCTAAAGGTTAAAAAATTTCACAAAAATTTCGAATAGATGGAAAAGATTTCGCTAAGACTTCAATGATTTCATAAATTTCACAAATATTTCAAAAAGATTTTGCATCTTTTACAAAGATTTCAATGATCTTCTAAGCATTTTACAAAGATTTGGAATATTTCGCGAATATTTCGGATAGTTTAAAAAGATTTCAAAAGACTTAAAGATTTCGCAAAGATTTCAATAATTTCGAAAATATACCTAATACTTCAAAAATATTTTCAAAGCGTTTTAATGCTTTTCCAAACATGAACATGAAAGGATTTTGAAGAATATGATCAAATATTTATAAAATATTTGAAATATTTCGTAAAGACTTTACAAAGATTGCAATGATTTCCCAAATATATCACAAAGATTTTAAAGATTTTGCAAAGATTTCGGATAGATTTAAAAGATTTCACACACTTAAATGACTTCCAAAAACTTTCAACGATAAAATTTTTAAAAAAATATTTAATAAATATTTCAAATGTTTCACAAAGATTTCGGCTCGATATAACAGATTTCACAACGATTTCAACAATTTTCCCAAGATTCAAGTCATTCAAAAAATATTATAAAAAATTCATATAATATTGGAAATATTTATACAATATTTCGCAAAGATTTTTACAATTTAAAAAAATTGTCAAATATTTTATAAGGATTTAAATTATTTCAAATGTTTCATAAAGATTTCGGATAGATATAAAAGATTTCACAAAGATTTCTATGATTTTTCAAGATATAAATATTTTTAAAAATATATTATCAAATATATGAAATTGAAGACAATTGAAAAATCAAAAGTTTGATCCTCCCTTGGGATAGATTTAAAAGACTACAATGATTTTCCAAAGATTTAAATTGTTAAAAAAATTTTATAAAATATTTATATAATGTTAAAAATATTTCGCAAAGATTTTGGACAGATTTAAAAGATTTCAAAAATATTATCAAATATTCATAAAATATTTGAAATGTTTAGGAAATACTTTGCAAAGATTTTGGATAGATTTAAAGGATTTCACACACTTTAATGATTTCCCAAAGATTTCAACAATTAAAAAAAAATTTTATTTTTAATAAGGATATACATTATTTCCCGAAGATTTCAAAGATTTCAAATACAGTGAAACCCTTTAATAGCCCTCCCTTCTATCGCCCTTCTGAGAATTGACGCCGCGCCGCATATAGGTCTAAAAGAGCTGCACGGGGTGCGCGGAATGTGCGGCTGTCACTCAGGCGAGCACTCAGGCGTGAACAAACAAAAGCGGAGTGGGCTATAACAATAAAAAGCCCTTTTTATTGATAACAAGTGATTTTTTCGAAAATTATTAAGAGACAAAAGGTACTCTATTACAGGTATACTCCAAAATGAATAAGAAGTATTTGTTCAAAATGTTAATATTTACCAAGTTATTCGCATTTTTCCTTCTTTTTCCCATTTTTTCAATCGCCTGCGGTATCTTTAGCAATTTAAAAGAAGGTGTGCTCAAAATTAGTACACGAATAAAGTAAGTCTTGTGCAATGAATTAGCGTCAGCCACTTTCAATTAAAACAATA
>NC_046661.1:116060915-116062659 GCF_010883055.1 Belonocnema kinseyi | reverse complement strand
GCCACAGGTGAACGCATCCACTCACACCTGCCAGGCAACCATTTTTACGTTCCTCATCATCAGACGAACATCTCATGTGAAAATTGGCCTTATCCGTATCACTCTCCCATTTACGCTGTGAGCCTACGGTCTATAAGTTCTCACCCACTATCAGCCCAAAAATCAGCACTATAGAAGAGTTTCATTGTATTTCATAACGATTTCGGATAGATATAAAAAATTTCACAAAGATTTCAATGATTTTCCAATGATTTAAATCATTAAAAAATTTTATCAAATATTTTTTAAATGTATGAAATTGAAATAAATTTGAAAAATAAATACTTTGCTCCTCCCCGAGCGTTTTCCCTGTGCCTCCTAGGGCTCCACTGCCCCCGAGTGCCAGAATAATGAGAATTATTCAGTTCTAACGAATTACGTTATTTTCAGATATTGTATATGAAACGAACGAAAAATGGCAAAGGACATAGTCTTGAGATTTATGAAGGCTCAAAACAGGCCCTTCAGTACAAATGATGTGGTCTTAAATCTCCGCAACGAGCTAGGCAAAACCGTGGTGCAGAAAGCTTTCGATCAGTTGGTGAACGAAGGCAAACTCCTTGAAAAAGTTTATGGGAAACAGAAAATCTATTGTGTTGCCCAGGAGCAGAGTAAAAATGCCGAAGAACTGCTGCGAATCGACCGGGAGCTTCAGGCTCACGTTAACGAAGTTGAAGCTAAGCAGCAGGAACTCGAGAAGGAAGTGCGGATTCTGGAGGCTAGTCTTTCCGGTTTAAAGTCTAGCATCACATTAGACGAAGCTCGATTGCAGAGATCACAATTGAAAATTAGGGTTGATACTTTGGCTCAAAAATTAGACGAACTGATGGAAGCGACGGGCTCAGAAGACTTGACCGCAACGAAAAAGAAGGTCGAGGATTCTTTAAACATACGCAAACGCGAATATGGAAAAAGAAAACGAATTGTCACTGAAATTATAGATTGTATTCGGGAAAATTATCCAGGCAGCAAAACTGAACTCTATGAGGAAATTGGAATTGTTGAGAAATTTGTGTAATACAAGTGTTCTTCATTTCAAGTTTAAAAAACTAAGGGCAAATTTTTATTGATACATGAAAAAACGGTTGAAACTTGAATTTAATAGTTTAGTTTCACTTTTTTGTTTGTGTTTCAGCATTTTTGAAAAGAATGCAAATTACCATTATTTAGGTTAATAAAGTAATATATAATTTTTAACGTTTATAATTAATGTTGTAATTTTTTAAAGACCTTGAACGACAGTAATGATGGTTTCGAAACTTGACTCTTCTAAAAAATTATGAAAATTTTTGAGATTTCGAGATTGGCTTCAGTTTTAAAATTATTTATTTTTTATAATATATACATTTTTTCTGTAATCTTTACTTTTAATACAAAATCATTGGATTTCAAAAACGATTACAAAATTTTCAACAATGATAGACTAAGCTCGCATTTTTTACTGAAAATAAGTATATATTTGAAAGGAGATTTACAATATGAAACACTTTTTTGTTATTTTAGTGCTTTTCGTCTGAATTTGCAATTGTTAATACAAAGTCAATATTAGATTTTAAAGAATATTTAAACATTGAAAAGGCATGTTAGCGTTTTTGCTCGGAAACTAGATATTTTAAACAAAAATCCAACTCACAATTTTGAGCAACTTCAGGTTATCTGAGTGTTTTTAATTGGAAATCGGCATTTTTAACAAAAAAAAAAAAAA
>NC_046661.1:116054825-116060905 GCF_010883055.1 Belonocnema kinseyi | reverse complement strand
AAAAAAAAAAAAAAACAGAAAAAAACAAGTATGTCCTTGGTTTTATTTTCTATTATTTTAGATAATAAATTCTATATATTTTCATACTAGCTTAATCTTGGAAATATATTACTTACACAGAAATAATTTTTAATTAAAATAATAAATTTGTGAGCATTCCAATTTAAATATTAAAAATTAAAAGATGTGTAATTAAATTTGTTGTGCAAGACATGTAAATGTTTTCGTCCAAAGTAGGTGGTTAACGTTTTTTAAAGAATATTCGAATCATTATTTAAATTTAACTAGTGTGTTTTTGATAATTTTGGATGTTTACTCTAATTTGCTTTTGAGGGGAAAAATAGTTTTACAGAAATAATTGATACTTATTCGAATTATATATTAACAATATAATCTAAACATAATCTACATTTTAATAGAATTTAAAAGAAAATATTTTTAAAACAAAATATGTTAATGAAATTTTATACATAAAAAAAGGAAATACAAATTTTCTTTATAGAAATATATCAAGAATATTCAAAGAATTATTTAACTGTAATATTTTAAATAATTGACAATAAGAAAAGAACATTTAGTACATTTTAATTAAAAAAAGCAAAATTAAAATATAATATAACCAGACTTTCACCGTAGTTAAATTTTTAATTTACGAAGGTGCGATTTTAACCAAATCGTAGAATTTTCAAACATAACAGATTAAAATTCAGATAAGAACAGTGACATTTTCAAGCCAAAAAGACAATTTTTTAAATAATACGGTTGAATTTTTACAAAGGTTCAAGTAGTTTTCAAGTAGTTGAATTTAAGGGAAAAAAGAATCTTTAACCTTCAACAATGCTGTTGAATTTTCAATAAATAATGATTATTAAGCAAAATATTTAAATTTTAAACTAAAAGAAAAAAGATATTTTTAGAATCAAAAATTCTATTTTTAAATTTTCATTTCTAAAATAAAGGTCAATTTCGTTAGCCAGCCATTTTGGATAAAAATTCAAAAAGTGAGCGTATTTTGAAAATTATTGAGACCACTTTTTTTTCAAAATTCAAAAATGTTCTGTAAGGGTATTCATAGTATTGAAACAGAAGAACAAGTTATCCTGATGACTTTTTTCTATAAAACTAAAATTTACCAGAGTTATAGCATTTCAAAAATTCCAAAAAACACACCAAAATCACCATTTTAAGCCAAATAACGCACGATATGGAAAAAAGTCCAGAGAGTGCCGCACATTGGGAAGAAAAATGACTTGTTTGGTTCAGAATAACGTACAGGCCACAAATGTTCACCGATTTCGACAAAAAAAAATTGGAAAAAAAGTTAATAAGATTTCTAAGAGTTGTTCAGTCTGATTTTTGAATTAGGTTTTCAATTTTTTTATAAATAAACAAATATGACGAAAAAATGGCCTTTTTTCTATTTGACGTTCCCGGTACTCGTCAATAACAGGATAATGGTTGAAATCGCTTAAGTTGCATAAAATAGCATTAGATAAGGATATTCGAATATTAGACAATATACGAAAAAATTTGTTATAAACAAATTATTTGTTGAACAAATTTTTTCTACGATTTTCCACAAATACACATTTTTTCAAGTTATGTTGCAAGAAATTGGAATCGAAACAAAATTATGTAAAAAAATTTCTCTTTCGATTATAATTGTTTATATTATAAACAAATTTAATGTACAAATGCAGCAATCAGGCATTTTTCGACAAAAATATTCGTTTTTTTCTATGTCAATTTTTTTTTCAATTCGGATATTAATGATAATTTTAGCAAAATTCATAATTTTTTGATTGATCTTATGATTTTTAAAACAAATTCATTAAAAGATGCATTAATTGGGCGTCTGTCGACAGAAAAAGTCAGTTTTTTCAATGGCAGTCTTTTCAGTTGGGAACTTCATGACACTTTCAGCAAAATTCATAATTTTTTAATCAATTTTATGATTTTTTAACCCTTAGCTTGCACACCTCAAAATAATTACATAGCTTGCACATGGGGTATTCCGGACCCCAGCGTGAAAAAATGTTTATATCTTTTTTGTTTTTAAACATTTTCATGCGAACATTTTTGTGTAGGTTCCTTGACATCTTTTCTAAGCATTCTTACAGTTTTACAATGTTAAATCATTGTTTAAATATTAAAAAAAAACAATGCAATGCTAGCGGGAAACTTTGAAAAATCTTTGTTCAAAAATGCCCTGGGGTATTTTGGACCCCGTGTGCAAGCTAAGGGTTAAAACAAATTTAATAAACAAATGCAGTATTCAGGCATCTGTGGACGGAAAAATTAGTTTCTTTTTCGATTTCAGTCGTTTTAATTGGGAAGTTCATGATTTCAGCGAAATTTATAATTGGTTCATAAATTTTATATTAAAAAAAATGTAATAAACAAATGCATTATTCGAGCATCTGTCGATGGAAAATCTATTTTTTTCGATATCCTAATTAAAACTGTTAACATAAAAAAACCGAATTTTTCTGTAGACAAATGCCTGATTAATGCATTTGCTCATCAAATTTGTTTAAAGAAATAATAAAATTTATCAACTTATTATGAATGTTGCTGAAATTCCCATCAAGTTCCCATGTGAAAAAACTAGCATTGAAAAAGCAGAATTTTTCTGCCGACAAATGCCCGAATAATGCATTTGTTTATTAAATTTGTTTAAAAGATCATAAGATTAATAAACAAATGATGAATTTTGCTGCAAATATCATAAAGTTCTGAATTTAAAAAATTGTATATCGAAAAAACGAATTTTTCTGTAAAAAATGCCTGACTACTGCATTTGTTCATAAAATGTCTTGCAATATAACTAGAAAAAACGTATGATTATGGAAAATCATAAAAAACATTTTTTCAAGAAACAATTTGCTTAGAAAAAATTTTGTTGTTTAATAATATATATAATATTGGAACATCTTTAGCTAATATTAGTTTATGAAACTTTGGCGATTTCAACACTTCCTGTTATTGACGAGCACTGTGAACGTCAAATAGATAAAATGGCAATTTTTCGTCATATTTGTTTGTTTATTTATAAAAAATTGACAACCCCTCAAATCCTCGTTAATCAAAATTTTGTGGGTTACTGAGGTAGGGATTTAATTTAGAAGTTGAAAAAAAGTAAGGCTGATGATTTGACCGTATGTGCTGAGTTTAAATCGTAAAAATAAAATTGGAAATGAGTAAATTCAGTTTTTGGAAAACCAGCCGAAGTTGCAGTAAAATGTTTAATAACACACTTTTTTAAAGAATGCGCATTTTTCTAAAGAGACCATGAAACTGCGTCGGTTTTAATATCAATGCATGTTATGAATTTTAATAATATACATTTATGGAAATGATATACAAGTTGAGATACAAATTCGAGTGCAGAGGACGAGATACGTGATGAGAATGTATTCGTTAAAGTCGAAGCAGTTTTAAAAATACAAGTCACTATCACCAAATTACTGTTGTCGATGTTTTGACTTTTAGTTTTAAAAAATCTGTGGATATCTGGAATATACAAACACCGAGCGCGGAGCGAGAGATAAATACATTATCGAGCTCGATACATTATCGGTAATTAACCAAATTTTGTGAACCCTAGAGAAAGGGCCCCCTTATATAGTTCTTCCGAGAATTGACGCCGCGCTGCAGGTAGGAGTAAAAGGAGTTGCGCAGGGTGAGCGGCGGTCGCTCAGGCGTGAACAAACAAAAGCGCTTTCTACGAAACGGCCCTCTATCTGTGTAATTCCCCACCTCCTCCAGCTTCAAAACCGGCCCAGTCTCAGAGTTTCAATGTACATACATATTCAACGAAATATGTACATTTCAAACAAGACTTTTTTTTCTAAGAAATATGAATTTTTAATAAAATACATACATTTACATCCAAATAGTTGAATATTCAATAAAATATATACATTTTCAACCGAATAAATCATTTTTTAACTAAAAAATCAATTTTTAACCAAGATTGGAAACTTTGAATTCCCAAGAAAACTAGATGAATTTTTTGTAAAAAAAAGTTGAATTTACAATATAAGAATATGAAGTTTATGCAAAAAAGTTCATTTCCAATCAAATAGTAATATTTTAAGTTAAGAAAATTGATGTTTAAGCTGAAAAAGAATTGTTTAGCAAAATACATAAATTTTTAACAAAAAAATTGAATTTTCGACCAAGAAGTTTTTTTTATCAAAAACAGACGAATATAGAACAAACAATTGTAAAACTTCATCAAGATAATTCGTAAATCTTGTTCAAATCTACTAAAAACAACGTTTAAACTTACGGATCTCTTAAAAAATTGCATATTTTTAAAAATGATCCATCTATCAGAAACTTTCGCAACAAGTCCTAAAATTTGAAAAAAAAATTTTTTGAATTGTGAAAATGCTCTCAATTTCTTAATGTTGGTTAGAATTATCTGCTTAACAAACTTAGCCTTCATTTTGGGAACCTTAAGAAGTGTATCAAAGGCTGACTTGATTGGACGAATCCTTCAAGAGTTAGCGTGGCAACATACAGACATACAAACATGCAGACGCTGATAAAATTTTATGATTTTCGGATTCTGTGCGTGCGAAAACGTAAAGATCCGTTAAAAACCAGAGGTCGAAAATTTGGACGATTACATTCCACTCTAATGAATGAGAATGTAAAAAAATTGTTCATTAAGTTTCAATCGGACGTTCAGTTGTTTGTGTAGCTATTCTATTTTTTGCTAGGAAATTTATCTTTTAGTTAAAAATTCACTTATTTGATTTAAACTCGTATTTTTCGGGATGAAAATTTAAATATGTTGGTAGAAAAATCACTTTTGGGGTTATAAATTCAAGTGTCTGTCAAAAATTCATCTTTTGTCTGTGTTTTGTTGAAATTTCATTTTCTTCTGATAGAATATTCATCATTACAAGAGACAAATTTCAAACAAAAAAATATTAATTTTAAACCAAAAAGATTAAATGTCTATCAACAAATATGCATTTTCCCTAAATAATAGAATAGTTAAATTTGAAGTTAAAAAATTAATTTTCTATTTAAAAAAACTGATATTCGATTAAAGAAATGATTTTTCAACCAAAAAGTGGAATTAGATAGCAAGAAAATTAACATAACTGAATATTTGATTTTTGAACTGAAGAAAATAAATGTTAAACCAAATTTTCAATAAAAAAACTGATATTCAATTAAAGAAATGAATTTTCAACAAAAAATTTTAATTTTTAAAGAAATTTTCAATAAAAAAATGACTTTTCAAACAAAAAGTGGAATTAGAAGCAAGAAAATTAACATAACTGAATATGTTGTTTTTGAACTGAAGAACATAAATGTTAAACCAAACATGAAATAGTTAAGTTTTTAATTAAAATAAATTTATTTCGAATCAAAAATCGAATTGTTAACAAAATTCTTCAATCAAAAAGTGATTAAGAATAAATTTTTAGATCTTTTTAGAGTGCATAATCTTAGTCTTATTACCTCTTTTCGTATCTTGCATAGTTTGAACACAAAATGGAATTTTTGAATTTTCGATATTTTTTTTTCTTATCAAAATTTTAAAGATTAATTTTCCTCAGAATGTCAAAAAGTTGTTACGATAATATTGTAGGGGTTTAAAATGGAATGTTTTTCTTCCTCTAAGTTTTTTCGTACTGTAGGTTGTTTGCCCTAAAATGATCATTTTCTTTTATTTTTTTTTTAATTTTGAAAATGCTATAACTTTGACAATTTTCTTTTTGTCGAAAAAAGTCATAAGAATAAATTTGTGTATAATTTTCAAGTGCTATAAGCGGCCGCCCATAGAATTTTTAATTAAAAAAAAATTTTCTCACAAATTTTCAAAATGCTCTAACTTTTTGAATTTGTATCCAAAATAGCTGACTAAGGAACTTGACCTTTAGTTTCTGACACTCAGAAATTGTGCCAGAGGCCAATCAAATAGATTAATTGTTTCGAAAGTTATCGTGCTAACAGCCTGGAATACATACATACAAACATACAAATTCGTAAAAACCTGTTTCTCGGATTCTGGTGGTCTCAAAACGTGGACATTTGACAAAAACAGGGGGGGGGGG
>NC_046661.1:116038318-116054725 GCF_010883055.1 Belonocnema kinseyi | reverse complement strand
CCCCCCCCCCCCCCAACTTAAAAAAAGTAGTTATTTTCAAGCAAAGAGATGAATTTGTACTAAAATATGAGTCTTCAATGAAAAAAAATAATATTTTAATAATGTAGTTCAACTTCTAACGAAGGCGTTGAATTGTAAACCTAAAAAGATGCATTTTCAATATAAAAAAAACAATATTTGACATTTTAACAAAAAAGGATTTTAATTTTAAATAAAACACAATATCATTTGACCGAAAAAGATGAATTTTGAGAAAAATTGTTGAATCCTATACAAAAGAGATCTATTTTTAATCAGACAGTTACATTTTTAACAAAAAATGGAATTTCCTACCAAAATTTACGAAATTTCAACCAAATGTATATATTTTTAACCAAATAATTGAACTTTCAATCAGGAATATTAATTTTCTACCAAAAAGGAGTTTTGTACCATATAAATGAATTTTTCAGCGTGAAAAATATCACTTTTTAACAAAAAATAAATTAGTTAAATCTTCATTAAAAAATGTTTAATTTATAAAAGCGATTTCTCACAAAACTGTTGAAACTTTAATAAAGAAAATATTTTTAATAAAAGAGTTAATTGTCACACAAACAGTTCAATTTTGATCTAAAATTATGAATCGTCAACCTAACAAATGAATTTCTTTACTACAAAAAATTCTTAAATTTTTAATAAAACACAATATAATTTGATCAAAAAAGTCAATTTTTCAGCAAAATAGATGAATCTTCAACCAAACCAAATTAGTCTTTGTCCAAACTGTTGCATTTTTAACCAGAAAATTGTATTTTCTGACTAAAATGACAAATTTTCAGCAAAATGGATAAACTCATAGACAAATAGTTGAATTTTCAACGAGGAGTATCCATTTTCTACAAAAATAGTGAATTTTTAACTGATTAATTGAGTTTTTAGTTTGTAAAAGGTCACTTTTTAACCAAAAATTAAATAGTTAAAATTTCACTGAAAAACTATTTTAAATATGAATTTTCAGAAATAAAAAGTTGAATTGTCGACCAAATAGTTAAATTTACTACCAAATTGTTGAACTTTTAAAGCAAAATAATGCTTTTTTACAATACAGTGAATTATCAACCCAAAAATATATGTATTCAACAAAAAAGAGTTTAATTGTAAGACTAATGGACGAATTCTTAATGAAAAATATAATAGTTGATGTTTCAACAAAAAAATATTGAATGAAAAATAAAACACAATATAATTTTACAAAAAAAAAAAAATATTTTTCAGCCAAATGCATAATTTTTAACCTAATAGTTGAATTTTTAGTCTTTAAAAGTTCACTTTTTAACCAAACATTGAATAGTTAAATTTTCAGTGAAAAACAACAATTTTCAATGTTGAAAAGCGATTTTTAACAAAACAGTTTAATTTTCCACTAAATACTTGAATTTTCTAAAAAAATTTAAATTTTCAAGCCAAAAGGACGAATTTTCCACAAAACAGTCGAATGTTCAACTAAAATTATGAAGCTTCAAACAAAAGTATGACTTTTTAATAAAGTAGTACAACTTTTAACCTAGGAGTTAAAATTTCAAACCTAAAAAGATCAATTTTTAAAACGGAATATGATTGAACCAAAAAAGACGAATTTCCAGCAAAATAGTTGAATCCTTAACTATAACAGATTAATTTTCAATCAGTAACATTTTTAACAAAAAACTTGGAGTTTTTACCAAAATTTATGAATTTTCAACAAAATGCACACATTTTTAACCAGATAATTGAACTTTCAACCAGGAATATTAATTTTCTACCCAAAAAGAGGAATTTTCGACAAAATATTTTAATTTTTAGTCTGAAAAGATCACTTTTCAACTAAAAATGGAATAGTTAAATTTTCATTTCAAAAACAATTTTCAATTTAGAAAAACGATCTTTAAGAAACAGTTGAATTTTCTAGCAAATTGTTGAGTATTCAAGCCATAAATATAAATTGTCAAAAAAAGTTAATTTTCAAATAAGCAGTTGAATGTACAACTAAAATTATAAATCTTCAACAGCAATAACATGAATTTGTAAGAAAATATGTTAACTTTCAACCAATTGTGAAGTTGAATTTGCATCCTAAAAAATGATTTTTTAACAAAAATCGTACCCCATGAAAGACAGCATAGACAACCCCCCCCCCTCACCTAAAAGACTACGCGAGTTATGCTGTGCAAAAAATATGCACGTGCTGTTAGGCTTTTGATGAATTTGAACACTACAGTGAAAAAATATAAATAAAGTGGAATTTATCGTCTAATTATATTCAATTTTATAACGTTTTTTTCAATCATTAAGGATCCCACATCTTTTCAAATATATTTTTTGATGAAAATCGAGAGTCATCCCCCCGAAAAATGTTCTGGATCAGCCTTTGCTGATGAGGAAAAGCAAAATATCTTGGAAGAGGGAACCTATATCGTTATATCGAAGATGGGTGAGGAAAACGCGGGCGTCGGGACGCTTCGTGAGTCACGTGACCAACAGTAGAATTCGCGGCGTCCACCGAAAATCTAAATCCGTCCGAGCCAAGAAGAAGAGGCGCGTTGATGCCTCCTTGAGCCTCGAAGGAGTTCTCGTGCGATAGTTAATAATCGCCTCTAGATTGAATCGGATCTAAATTCATCGGATCGGTCGGATCTCGATCTCGATCCTTCTGATCGGTTCGATTCAGATTTCGCGGGTGCTGCTACGAAAAAAACATCTTAGCAAAAATGATTAAAGTCGACGAAACGGACCCGGTTGGCGGTAAGCGCTTTCCTCATATATTCCGATGGCGCGGCACAGAAACGCCTCTTCCGTGTTTTCGGCAATAAGTGCCCGTGACCCGGACCCTCGAGGCGCCAATCTTTGTCAAAATCCGAATCAATTCAGTAACAATTAATAAAAATTTAAAAAAATTCATTCAAATCGTTCAAGATTTCAAGAAGGAGGCAGAAAACAATAGTTGGATCTCGTGTTTCAGTTTTGGGGAAAGAATGTATTGTTTATGTAAAGAACTTCGGGATGACTGTTCCTTACCAATACTAATGTGTTGTTTAGTTTTAAAGTGAGTTAATTAAATCAATTTTTCTTCGATGATTGATGGAGATGCAAAGTAGTGAACGGCTTTTTTTACTGGATTTTATCTTAATTTGATAATAATAAAAAAGAAGTTAAAGATAAAAATTATGAACTTTTTTCTTCCAAGCTGAGTTTTTATCGTATTAGTCAAAAAATTACTTGAAAAGAAAAAATTTAAGAGTAGACTACGCTCATGCCTCCAGAAGCTATTTACATATTTTAGTTAATCTCATAGACTAAACTCTAAACGTGCTCTCGAGAAATAACATTTAGCCAATGGAGCCACGGTCGAAAATAGTTAATTTTATTTAGAGAAGTTTACCTCTTTATTTTGTTACTAATTTGTGTATTTAAAGTTGAGAGTTTGATTAATTCGCTTTTTTAATTGTATACAAATTTGTTTATATTTTTTTATGTGTTTGGAGAATTTATAATAGAATAGTACATTTTTATTTGTGATAAATTTAGTAAAAGGAAAGAAATTTTAGAAGCAATTTTTTTAGTAAAGTTCATTTTTTTATTTTTAGATCTCAAACCATGAATTTAAAAAAAATGATCAGTTAAATTTCAATTTTTTAGTTAATCATGAGTTTTGAATCACTGTGCTTTTTTCCTTTAATCATGGAGCTGTTGAAGCTAAACTGTTTTTAGATTCCGACTGGATAAATGTAAGAGTTTTGAGTTCCGCAGAGTGTTGATTTTATTTTGATTTTAAATTAGCATTTAAACCTAGATTAAGAGAAATTTTGATTCATTTTTGCTTGTAAATTTGGATTTAGAATTTAAGTATATGCATATAATTATATAATTAAATAAACTTTCATATAATGATTGATTTGCAATTTATAATCATTCAAATTTAAAATTAAAAAATGTCTTGAGTTAATGGTTGAAGGTAGAAAGGATTTAGAGTTTTAATATTATTAATTTTATTGGCTTCATAATGCAGATAAATTCCTCATCAAAGATAAAAAATGCAAACACTCAAATAAGTCTGCTTAATATATAATTTGATCCCGGATTGACATCCCGAATTTAAATATTACACTTTGTCGAGCCAGTCGTCATCCTGGAATTTATTCTTTGTAATTATTATTCAATTTTAATCTATGGAGCTAAGTCCTTATGTAAAACTCAGGAGTCGATCCCTAATATTATTTTTGGTTGTCAATCTTTAATTTTTATGAGCCTTAGTCCATAATCTTCATTCAGGATTGTTATCAGGGATTATTTTTATGCCTAATTTTGGGCTTCAATTTTCATATCGAATTATAATCTCTGGCCTTAATAGTTTACATCATTCTTAGGCGTCAATCCATAATTTACGTTCAGGATTGTAATAAGAAATTAACAATCCGACTTGCCATTGACTTTCTAATTATTCTTAATTATGATTTGTGCTTCAGTCTCTAATTTAAATTCAGGATTGCCATTAAAAAATTATAAAACTTAGTTTTTATCCCTGATTTAAAACCCAATTTGTTGGCTTGGACTGTTATCTAGAATTTTAATTATTTACCTGATTCTCACGTGTCAAATTCTGATTTTCCTTCAGGATTGTAATAAAAAATGAACAGGCCGAGTTCTCATCCCTGAATTTTTATTGGCCGTTAATCCTTAATTTTGTTGCATTGTCTTAATCTCTAATATTAATTCAGGATTTTCATCAGGGATTGTCAAGCTAAGTTGTCATCTCTGTTTTTTTTTTAATTTTTTGGCTTGAAATGACTTTGGAATCTAGCATTGTAATAGATTCTCAGAAGTCAATCCCTGATTTACATTCAGGATTCTTATCAGAAATTAACAAGCTAAGTTGTCATCCCAGATATCAATTTCTAATTTTTATTCAGGTTTGTTATTAGGGATTGTCAGCCTAAAACTTGACTTTCGTCACTATAGTATTGTTTCCTTATTGGAATATCTTATCAGACGTTAATCCCTGATTTTTATTCGCTAATCTCTAATTTTAATGTCGTTTCTTAATCCCCGCTTTTCATGCAGTACTCTCAAAAGAGATTACCAAGTCTAGTGATCATCCCTGATTTTATAATCATGCTCGCTAGTTCTTAACTTGAATCTAATGCCTTAATATTAGATTTTAGTTCATAATTGTCACCTGGGATTATTAAGCCTAGTTGTCATTCATTCCTGAATTTATTGATGAAACGTCATCCAGTATTTTCTATTTAAATTTTAATCCCTGATAAATACTCCCAATTTCCATTTTTTACTTGCAATAGAATTTATAATTTATAATTTTTTGTTCTAGAAATCGAACCAAGTTTTCCCTACAGAGACGTGACACTTAGGAAGGGTGTGCAGTTTAAGGACCAGTATGACATCCAGTCGGAAATTGGCAGGTAAGTTTCCATAAGAATAAGGCTCTTAATTAAAAAATTTAAGTAAGAAGTTGCAAATAAAAAATTGAATTTAACCAATTGATTGTTTATCGATTCGCTAACGTGTCTCGATCCAAGGACGCCTTGGTGCTTTCGTCAATCGATTTTAATGAAGCCCGAGATCCATCTTTGGCAGAGAGAATGAGTCGAAATTCCTCATCGATTCTCGGCTTGCCAGGGGGCAGACTCGGCACAGGAAGCTGCGCAAAATTCATGGCATACCTTTCAAGTTTTAAGCCTCTTTGTATATACACAAGAGCGAACGTAAATAAAAGCCGATACCTCGTGTTCCTTTCGTAAACTGATCCAAACGAGTCTGAACGAATGCGAACGTGAACGTAAATGACGACGCGATGCACGTTAGCATTCTGTGGAAACGCGAATTCAGACTGAGTCATGCGCCGATTAGGATCATTGAATGGTCGATTGAATCGTGGGCGTCATTAATTTTTATACTTTGGAATTCAATTTTCTATTCCGGGGTTTAAGGCTTCTGTCAGATCCATTCATTTGAATTGAATTTTTGATTGTTTTTATGTTCTGGGAATAAAGTTGGAAAAATCCTTTTCGGTGTGGAAGCATTCTTTACATTATTTCAAACAGAAATATTTTTTTAAGACAAAAAGAACATTTTACAGATTTTTTAAAGATTTTGTTTTGTTTAATTGAGTTATTTGACTTTTGGATGGGTTTCAAGTTGTTAGAACCAGTTTCGAGAAAAAGTTTTGAAATCTGAATGGTTGTCAAGTGGTGGGATCAAATTTGAAAAACATTTTGTGTGTCGAAGCATCATTTTCACTCTTTGAATCGGAAATCAGTTTGGAAGACTAAGAAAAAATTTAAAGGAACTCTTCATCAAGAATTGTGGGTTTTGATCAAGTGGCTTCATTTCTGGATGGTTGTCAAGGGGTTGGAATGGATTTGATAAAATACTTTGCTATGTGGAAGCACCCTTTTAATTTCTTGCATCTGTAATAATTTTGGAAGACAAAGAGAAAATGTAAAGCAATCTTTCATTAATAATTGTGGTCTTTGATTGAATGGCTTCAATTCTGAATGATTGTGAAGTCGTTAGAACGGGTTCGCAAATAACTATTTGTGATACAAGTGCACAAAATAGACAATTTCGCACATATCTCACACGCTTCTTTTGCAACAATCACCCTAGAATAGTATTTAGCGCTGTTTACACCTTTTCTATAAATTTCCGATTAGGTATAATTTTCACCCAAATTTGTGTAGAAGTTTTTTAGAAAAATTCTGAAGAATATTTTTATTTTGCCGATGTGCAAAGTTATTTATCTTTGATTTTTCAAAATTGGATTTGTTTGTTCGGGCTTCAAAACTCACATTTAACGTTTGTACGTCAAATCTGTGTGAGTTATTGAATAAAAAAAGTCATTAGCACCATACTCGCGAGTGGTGCCTTATTAAGTGGTAGTGCCCTTCTTTGGTCAGCCGTGTCCTTAAATATAATATGGTGATTTAGACATTCTGAGAAGAAAATTTTTAGATGACATGCATGATTTCAGCCCTTTTTCATTTCTATGCAGCTGGGATAAAGTTCTACTTTTCAGAAGTAAAAAGTCACTTTAACTGCGGTACCGAATATTTCAAATAAATTTGACAATTTTTGGATAATGTAAATTACCGTACAGTTTTTCTTAAATTTTCCAATTTTTATAAATTTTATAAAATGTTCAAAATTGTGTATCTTATTAAAATTTCTGAATTATCAAATTTTCCAAATTTCTGAAATTTCCAAAATGTTCCAACAGCTCAAAATTTTTCAAATTTCTCAAATTATACAAGCGTCCAAAATTTTCACAATTTCTCAAAGTTCTTTGAAACACTGAAAATTTTTAAAGTTCTGATGCTATCGAAAATTTTTATTATTTATATTTACCATAGATTTTCAAAATTTTAAATGTTTCCAAAATTTCCTAAATTCATACAAAAATAGAAACGTTTCGCCTTGGTTCATAACGTACTTTTTTTCGAAAACATTATGACACACATTAGAGTAGTAGACTGGATTGGTTCGTAACAGTCGAGTTGGACACATGCGCATTAACTCAAGCTCTGAAAATTCTTTCCCAGGGCTGAAACATGATGACGTATTATAAATTAGATAAGCTTAAAAATTTTGAACATTTTAGTAATTTTGGAAATCTAGAAAATTGGTAAATTTAATAAAATTAAGAACTTTTGGTACTTTTTTCAATTTTGAACATTTCATAAAATTCAGGAATTTTGATCATTTTAAAAAAAAATTTTAAAGTTTTAGAAATTAAATTTTTTTTAAATAAATGGAATTCCAGATAATCCAGAAATTTTAAAAATTTTGGGGAATTTTTGTTAATACAGTTCTTGTAGTGAGGGGCTCGATTATCGCAAAATGCGTGCCTATAGTTGTATATAATGGTTTGTCATTTGTGTATAAAGTCACTTAAACTCCTGAAAAGTATATATTTAGCCCGCTTCATGAAAAAAGGCTGAAATCGTGTATGCGTCTTAAAAATTTGATTTTTCGAAAAATGAAGGTCATTACCACAGAATGTTCGGTCTTCGAGGCATTTATAGCTTGCTGAATGTGACCAGTTCCTAAACCGTGGCAAAAATCAGGTTCAAAAATATTTTTTCTAGCCGAACAGCTTACGGTCTTTGAGCAAGATTACTTTTTTCAGCTGCTGCGTTTGCGCAATTAGCATAAGATTACTTTTTTAGCTGCTGCGATTGGGCATTTCGATTCAAAATTATGACTGCCGGATTTATAACCTCACTCATTACGAATTGATACCTGACAGAATGATTATGAGTAGTGAATAGTGCTTGGTCTAATTTGAGGCGATAAATTACCATAAATTGTTGATTAATTACCATAAAATATTAACATTTTTGGACATTTTTGGATACCTGAAATTTCCGAATATTTCGTTAATTCTGAAGACTGCCAGGTGGAACTTTGGAAATCCTATTTATGACCCCCCAAGTTCGACCAACTCGAAATTGTTATTATGAAATATTTTTCAATATTTTTGAATTTCATGCACTTTAAAATCTGAACTGCGGAAGGAAATTCCAGAAGTTGGCCCATTTACCTCGTTCGCTTAAAGCGCATGACTCACAAAGTCTTTTTTAGATTCTCACTGGGTCAAATCTTGTATGACCCACCATTAGATTTTATGTCTGTGGTCGCGGTATATTCCTCAAAATATAATATTTGTACAAAGAGATCTACTTTTCAGACTCTAAACAATTTCAGACTGCTAAATATTTTAGTGTAGGAGTAAAATTGTCTTCGGAATGCAGAAGTGAAATCTATAGCCAGTTATATTTTCCTTTGTCAATTTTTTGAAATGTTTGAAAAGATCAAATAAATTGCTTTGAAGACATTTTATTTAATTTGTATTTTAATTAGTTTAGAATATTGTAGAATCGAATTATTTATAGTGTTTGCTGTTGCCACATGTTCCACTTTCATTGTGCTCCTCAGTTCGTTGATATAATATAATATCTCCGAGCCAGACAAGTAGAATTTGGTTTGCGTAATAATTAAATTCTATTGCGTTGCACAAGCAGGAAACAGGACAAAGGAAAATCTTGTATAGGCATTCAGAAAATTGAGAAGTTATTCTAAATGAAGACTTTAGAAAATTTGTAACCCATTTTTAATTAGTAAAATTTGATCATTTTTATCATTATTTGATCATTGACTTATATTATTTAGGATTATCGTCCTGCGTTGTCGTTTAGAATTATGATCCTGAATTGACGTTTAGAATTATCACTCGGGAGTGTGCTCATTCAGGATTGCTGATCTGGATTGCCAGTCAGAATTTTCATCTTGGATTATCATTTAGAATTGTAATCCTTGATTTTTAATTGAGAGTGCCATCTAGTATTATCACTCATGATTATCAAATCCAGTTTGATATTCAGGATTTTCATTCACGAGTGCCAATTAGGACACAGCTCTTCTGAAAAAGTAGGAGTTTCGACGAACCAGACTGGGCGATCCCTACGTATTTTGGATCGCTGAATTTGAATCTGAAGTAGGAATGCCGAAGTTGGATCTTGTCCTCTTTCTACTTTAAAAAAAACCTACGAAAAAGTAGTAGTTCAGGCGGACCAGACTAATCCATTCTTACGTATTTTGAGTCGCTGAATGCGAAACGGAAGTCGGAATTTTAAAGTTAGCTCTTGTTTCTTCCCTAACGCAAGAAATGTACGAACAAAAAATCTTGAGGCTAGGAAAGTTTAACGTTAGGAAGAAAGGAAGAACTAACTTCGGAATTCCGACTACAGATTCGGATTCAGCAACTTAAAATACGTAAGTATTGACTAAACTGGTCCACTCGAACACCTAGTTTTTTCTTTTTTGTGGGGTCGTAAAATATACGAAAAGGGGTTTCTGAGCTTAAGAGAAAAAAAATAGATAACTTCGGATCACTTCGGATTCAGTTTCAGCGACCCTAAATGCGTAAGAATTGACTAGTCTGATCCGTCGAAACTTTCACTTTTTTTGGGGCTGTGAAATGTACTTAAGGTAAGGAAAAGAACAAGAGCTGACTTCAGTATTTCAACTTCGGATTCGAATTTAAGGGGTCAAATACATAAGGATAGAATGTTTAAAATTGTGATCCTGGATTTTTATTTAAGAGTGCCATCTAGGAATATGATTCAGGATTGTCAATTCCGAATGGCTATTCAGGATTAATATTCAGGATTGTCAGTTTGGGTTATCATTAATAATATTGTGATTCTGGCTTTTCATTCAAGAGGGCTATCTAAGATTAGCATTCAGAGTTGTTAATTCCATATTCATATTCAGGATTGTCATTCGGGAGTGACAGAATTATTATCTAGGATTCTCATTCCGTAATGTCAGCTTGGGTTATCACTTATTCTTATGATCCTGGATTGTCATTCAAGAGGGCTATATAGGATTATAATTCATTTAGGAGTTTAGCCTAGCCTCTTATTTATCTTTTCAATTCAGGAATCTTATCCTTGATTGACATTCAGTAATTGTCATTCAGGATTGTCATTTGTGCTTTGTTACTTTCTCATCCCAATTAGGAGGTGTTAGTTTTATGTCAGATTTGAATTTTTTGGTTCCCATCAAATCTCCATGTTTTGAGATCTCTTGAGTTAGAAAAATGATTTTTACAAAGGTGTCTGTGTGTCGTCTGTCTGAAGTCTTAGGGCACGGTAACTTTTGAATGACTGATCAGATTGGATTGTGCTTTGTCAACATTTGTTCAGTCTTGAAATAAAAGGACGAGTTCATTAAGCAGCTATTTTTTACTAACAGTTCTGGTGTTATCCATCGAAAATTCTTTTAAAAAAATTAAACATTAAATTTTCTGGTCAAACTATACGATATATGAATAAATTGTTAAAAATTATAATTACTCACAAAAAAGCGGAAATTTTACTTCAAACCATCTTTTGATAAGACTGAAAGTTTCTATTTTCATCGTGCTAACGGTTTTAAAAAGGAAAAAAATTATGTTCTGGTTAAACTATGCGATCTACAGGAAAACATTAAAAACAAAAATTGTTTACTTCAAAAATATCTATAAATTGATTTGGTAACAGTTTGTGGAAAGATATACAGTTTTTTTATTCGTGATAACGCTTTTGAAATAATAAAAAATTCCATTTTCCAGCTAAAGTATGCGACGTACGAAAAAAGAATAATACCAAACCTACAAGTTCGTCTTAAACTTTTTTCTGGTAGAGCTCACGTTTTACCGTTTTCCTTCTAATAATTAGGAGTGCTACTGTCAAATTAAAAATTAAAATATTTGTCATGATATAATTTATTCGAGAATTATATGTATACTAACTGTGCCTTGTGGTGACGGCTTTAACGTCGCGGAACGGGCACTTTAAATTAATACAACACATCGAGTATAAACGGAAATACAGTCAAATTTTTGATTAAATTCGATATTACTTACATGTTTTCTCTTAATATTAAGTTTGAACATAAAAATACTGAAATGGAATCAACATACAATTTTAAGTATTTATAGTAGAATTTTGGTTTGAAAAATGCAAAGTTGATAGTGAAGTTTGAACTTAAGTTTGAAAAACTCTGAGAAAATAAAATAAAAATAAACAATTGAATACAGAACATGGCAACTGTATTTAAAATTTTGATTATAAAAATTGTATCTAAATTATCGAATTCAGTTTCCCGAAATTTCAAATCACGTGTGGAATTTGTACACTGCATCTTCTCCCCAATACTCTTACGACCTGTCCGGAACCCCAAAGAATAAATGTAAAAAATCTTATGTCGATTGGTCAAAAACTGCAGTTGTGAGAATGTGCTCGCGCAGCGGGCAGATTTTCTTATTCAGGATTGTTAGCTTGAATTGTCATCTAGGAATTTAGGGTTGCATTAAAGATTTTTCTTTAGGACTTAGAATTATGATCTGCAATGTTATTCAGGATTTTCATTTGGGATTGTAACTTAGGATTATTATTTAGGATTTTCATGAAATATTATCATTCAGGATTGTTAATCTGGTTTATCATTCAGAATTGTAATCATGAATTGTTATTCAAGATTGTAATACAAGAGTGCTATTTCGGATTATCATTGAGGATTGTCAATTCTGGATTAATATTCAGGATGACGATTCAGCTGATCAGCCTATATTGTCATTTATCATTGCCATTCAGGATTCTTATCCTGGATGAACACTTAGGAGTTATATATTCTGGATGTTTATTTATGATTCATTGATTTAGGATGGGCAGTCTGAATTGTCGTTCATGAATTTAGGATTGCATTCAAGATTGTCATTCAGGGTTATCATTCTAGGTTATCATTTAGAAATGTGATCCTGCAATGTTGTTAAGATTCTTATACAGGCGTGGCAGTTCGGATTATCATTCAGGATTGACATTCAGGATTGCCATTCCCCATTTCATTCATGACTGATAGTCTGGATTATCATGTGAGAATGTATTAAAGATTTTCCTTTAGGACTGCCATCCTAGGTTGTCATTTAGAACAATTATGATCCTCTAATGTTATTCATGATTCTCATTCAGGATTAGGTGTTAGTGAGGATTATCGTTTAGGATTGCCATTCAGGATTGTGATTTAATATTGTCATTCAGGGTTTTAGTCTTGTTCGTAATTCGGAATTTTAATCCTTGACTGTAATTCAAGATTGTATTTGAAGATAGTAATTCAAGAGTGCTACTTAGGATTATCATTTAGGATTATTAATTCCGGATTGATATTAGGAATTGCGATTCTCCTGTTCCACCTAGCTTGTAGGATTGCCATTGCGCATTCTTATTCTCGATTTTCACTCAGAATTTGAATCTCTAATATAAAATTTCAAGTTTAAAACTTTTCAATTGCGTAAAAATTGGTCTATCTTATTCGAAAACAAAAATTAGTTAACCACTACATTCAAAGAATTTTTTGCTCTACTTTTCATTTCGAAATGGGACGGTGATTACATTTAAAAGGGGACTGGTTCAATTACGATTCTAAATTTAACGACCCAAACTTTTATGGGCATCTTTACGAGTCAATAAAATCAATTTTTAACAAGGTTTCGTTATGAACGATTTTCTTAGGGCTTACCCAATATTGATCTAAAGCCTAGGATATTTTGCAATAAATTTATTTATAATAAATTCTGAAAAAAGGAGAGGAGATATGTTGGTGGGTCACATGTTAAATGTTTCTGTAATCAAGGTCTTTAGGTCTATAAATAATGCGTTTCTGTTTTGTTGGGGGTGACGTCGTCAGTCGGGTCGGCGGGCCGATTGGACGCCACCGAAGCGTCGCGACGCACTTGACATGCGGGTTCAAGTGAACGCGAGCCTCGGATCGACGACACGAATACACGCATACCTTTCGTCCATACAGGTGTGAACTTCCTATATTTTATAAATAAATGTTTAAGCAAGTTTTTTTAACACAATTTCAAAATATAAATATAAATATAATATAAATATAAATAATAAAAATAATAAAATAATAAATATTATATAATAATAATAAAATAATAAAATAAATATAATATAAATAAAATTCAAAATTTATTTGATATTTTCAGACCATTTAAAAAACTGTTATTTCAAATTAATAATTGTTGAATCAGTACTTTATAAATATGTAATTCATGTAACAACTTCTCGCGGAGCTATTCTATCGAAAAATAATAAGATAATTAATAAATAGATAATCCTATTACTTATTTTATTTCCGCTTCGCACCTAAAGTGAGTGACAGTTTTTTGGCTTAATTACAAATTACTACACGTGTATCCTTGCCAGCGTGAGTAGGAAGATTTGGACACTTCCTCCTCCATTCGTTATATATATTTAAACAATGAAATGTAAATTAAATAAGGTTTGGATAATAGTTCCAATATTTATTCATCATATAAATACTGAGGGGGTGGTAAATATTGAGTAATATTTCTGATGGTTATCAATTGCTAAATGGTTCAAATTTTAAATTGTTTAATTTCTAATATAGATAAATTCAGAATGTTTTTAATTAAACATTAAAATTATTCAATTTCGAATGTAATTTTTGTTATATTCTTCCATTGTGCATGCATTAATTTCTTGTAGGTGCAATTTTTAATTATAAATATTATTATTATTTGATTTTGAAAAGGTTCTGAACTTAAAATTATGATATCATAAATACTTTTTTTATTAGGACTTCATTGTTAAGCGTATCGTTATAATTTGTAGATACACTTTTTTTATTTTTATTATGTTCGATAAGAATGAATCATTTACATTTTTGAGACATCCTTTTTGCATTGTTTAATTTTCTAGGGGTTTTTATGGCTATTTATTCAAATTTAAAAAATTATGAAAAATTTTAGACTACAGTTTCCTTATACTTGATTTTAGGTTGCTTGAATTGAAAGATTAAATTATTTAGAATTTGAAATCTGAAAAAACATCTTTCTATAGTATTTTCTAAAACAATATCAAGTTTGTTTCAAAGTCGTTCCACTACCAACATGTTCTTCAACAATTTATAGCTTCTTTACTTTTTTTAAATCTTGGCTTTGTTCCTGCATACAAATAAAGTTAGGTATGCTTTCGAAATTTATAAGCATCATTAAATTTTAATCACTCAGGTAGACAATAAAGTCTCATTTTTAGATAAAAAATTAAAATGTTCATTTTCTTTCTTACTTTTTCTTCTAATGGTATTTTTTCATGTATTATAATATTTTTGCTGGTAAAGAAAGTTTTTGACATGAAGTCGTTTCTTGATCCCCAGGGGAAAATTTGGCACAGTTTACCGATGCAAGGAAAAGAAAAGTGGATTGGCTTTGGCGGCCAAGGTGGTGAATACCACGAGGAAGGAAGACAGACGGACTGTAGAACGAGAGGTCGAAATCATGAGAAGGTTACAGCATCCTCGTTTGATTCAACTTTACGATGCTATCGAAACTGGGAAACAAATCTACGTCATTTTAGAACTGTAAGATTAAAAAAAAATTTTTTATTAATTTTAATTCTTACTAAACATTTTTTTATTTATAGCATCCAGGGCGGTGAATTATTCGAAAGAGTAATTGACGATGACTTTGTTTTAACTGAAAGAAGTTGTGCGGTCTTTATGCGACAAATTTGCGAAGGGATTGAATTTGTTCACGCTCAGCATATTTTACATCTTGACATGAAAGTAAGAACCATGATGAATTAAAGAAAATTTTAAAGAAAATTTGTGGCCATGCATAAATTACGTAGTATTTGGGGGGGGGGGGGGGGGGGGGTGCTGCTAAAAACCATTTCTTACTTAAAATTTTTTCAAGTCAACGAATCAATAAAAAACAAAGTTAAACTGATTTTATTGTAAATAGCTCTCCTCTATTACCCACTTTTTCTCGTTCTTCTACTTAAATGCGAACTGAATTATGAGAACCCAAGAAGAAAATCCAACTACTTTTTCGGTTAAAAATTCAACAGTTTTGTTGACAAATCGTCTTTTTGGATTAAAAATTCAACAATTTAATTAAAATTTCCTTCTTTCTTGAATCACTTGTTTTTTATAGAAAACTCGTATTTTTTACTTGAAAATAGTTAGAAATTAATTTTTTGGTTGAAAATGGATCAGTTTAGTTAAAAATTAATTTCTTTGGATGAAATTTTTAAAAATTATTTTTTATAATTGAAAAATTAAAGTTTCCATGTTCGGCTGAAAATTTATATTTTTCATATCAGAATTTATCTAGTTGGTTGAAAATTTATGTATTTTGTTGGAAATTCGTTTTCTTGGTAGTGAACTAATCTTCTTGGTAGAAAATTCAATTATTTCGGTAAAAATTTATGTGTTATGTTGAAAATTTTATCTTTTCGGCTTAAATTAAAATGTTTCTAAATTAAAAATAAAGTATTTTTTTGTTGAAATATCAACAATCCTTTTTTTTTAAAAAGTCATTTTTTTAATTTTAATTTTTTCAACTGAAACTTTAACTATTTCATTTTCAGTAGAAGATTTATCTTTGTTACTTGAATATTCAAATATTTGGTTGACAGTTCATGAATTTGGTTGAAAAAAGTCTTTTTTGGTAGAAAAATAATATTTTCTGTTTTAAATTTAACTGTTTGGTTGATAATTTGTGTTTTTGGTGTGATAATACAAAAAATTTATAATGATTTAAATTTTTTTTATGGAAGATTTTTTTTTGTGTGATAATTCCAAATTTTATTAAGATTTTCATTTTATCTTGGTGGAAGAGTTTCTTTATGGTTAAAAATTCAACTATTTTTTTTACATTAACTGTTTTTAAATTCACATTCTGGGATTGACAATTCTATCGTTTTATAGAAAATTCTGATTTCTGGCTTGAAAATTCAACAATTTGAATCAGAACTTATATTTTTACATTCTCGTTAGAGAAGGTATTAGATT
>NC_046661.1:116031418-116038308 GCF_010883055.1 Belonocnema kinseyi | reverse complement strand
TTTGTCAAATTTCCACGTTTTGAGACCCCCTGAATCCGAAAAACAGGTTTTTACGAATGTGTCTGTCTGTCAGTATGTCTATCTGTATGTCTGCCTGTGTACACGATTACTTTTGAATAAATTAATCTATTAGATAGGCCTTTAGTACACTCGTTAAGTGTCCTAAACTAAAGGTCAATTTCGTTAGCCAGACATTTTGGATATAAATTCAAAAAGTGGCCACATTTTGAATATTTTTGAGACCACTTTTTTCAAAATTCAAAAATTCTTTGTACGGTTATTCATAGTATTCAATAGGTCGAACAATTTTTCCTGATGACTTTTTTCATCAATTAAAAAATTACCAGAGTTATAGCATTTACAAAATTCCAAAAAACACGTGAAAATGAACATTTTCATCCAAATAACGCACGATATGTAGAAAAGTTAAGAAGAGAAAAATATTCCTTTTTGCCCTACAAGATTATTATAACAACTTTCCGAATTTTCTTGAAAAATAAAAAATTTTGACCGCATAAAAAATAATGAAAAATTTACTTTTTTCAGCCAAATTATGCAAATTCGGTCACGGATGAGTAGACAAAAATTGTGCATTTGAAAATGATCTATAAATTTGTTATCCACCACATTTTGATAGGATGCGTAGTTTTGGCTTTAATCGTGAAAAGCATGATTAACAGTAAAAAAAATCTGCCCGCTGCGTGGGCACATTCTTATCACAAATTTTGTGTTTTAATTTTTTTATCGTCTCGTGTGTGGGGCTTCGAAAAATTTAATTTTTCATGTTTTCAACGCTATTTTTACGATTAAACCCGAAAACAGAACTATCAAAAAATTATTCATTTTGAGAATTGTTTTTTTTTTGCACAAAATTAATCTTTTTGGTTACAAATTTAACTGTTTGGTTGATAATTTGTCTCTTTGGTTTGTGACATAAACAATTTTATTGAAATATTATTGGTTTTTTTTAATGGAAAGTTTCTCTTTGGGTGAAGGTTCAAATATTTTTTTGAAAATCGTCTATTTGGTTTATAAATATATTACATATTTACCTCTTTTGTTACATTTTTTTAAATAAAAATTAATTTTTTCCACTGAAAATTTAACTGTTTCATTTTTAGTTAAAAATATATACTTTTTAGTTGAAGGTTCAACTGTTTGGGTGAAGATGTATGTATCTTGTTGAAAATTGGGATTTTGTTATTAAATTAATTCGTTTTTAATTAAAATTTCAACTCTATTTTTTTTTTGTTCAAATATCAACTATTACATTTTTTGTTCATAAGCAATCTTTTTGTTTGAAATTTAATTTCTTCAACTGAAATTTTAACTTACATTTTTGGTACAAGATGTATGTTAGTTAAACTCGATTTGTTTCTGAATTAAAATTAAAATATTTATTTTCTCCAAATATAAACTATTTCATTTTCTGTTAAAAATTCATCTTATTGGCTGAAAATAAATTTTTTACCTGAACTTTTAACTCTACGATTTTCGGTAGAAAACTTATATTTCTTAGTTGAATATTCAACTATTTAGTTAACAATTCACTTTCTTCAAAATTCGTTTTTTTGTTTGTTTGTTAAAGGTTCATCATTTTAGTTAAGAATTAATCCATTTGGGTAAAATTTGAACAACTTCGTTGAAAACTTCTTTTTTCGTTGAAATTTAATTTTTGAACTGGAAGTTTCACTATTTTGTTGAAAATTCAACTGGTTGGTTTGAAAATTTACATTTTTGAAAAAATGCAGATTTTTGGTTTTAAAATTTAACTGTATTGTAGAAAATTCGTCTTTTTGAATTGAAAAATCGAAAATTTTTCAGAAAATTGAACTGTTTTGCAGAGAATTAGTTTTTTGGTGCTCAAAATTAATGTGTTAAAATGAAAATATAACTATTGATATAAAATTCATCTTTTCCAGATAAAAAGTTTAACTATTTGGATAAAAATGTATGCATTTTTTTTAATTCGTCTTTTTTGGTGGAAACTAAAGTTCTTGTTTGAAAATCCATGTTTTTGGTTGAAAATTCGTCTTTTTTAATTGAAAGTTTTATTTTAGTTCTGGTTGAGAATTCAACTATTTTTTGGAAATTTGTCTTCTTTTGTTGAAAATTAAATTAGATGGTTGAATGTTAAACTACTTTGTTAGTTCATCAACAACAGTAAGATTTTACCAAATCCTCCTAGCTTCAATTCGTCTTACGTAATTTGTGGATGATTCCTGAATAAATTCATGAAAAAAATGTATTTGGAAATAATTAGGGGCCGTACTTAAATTATGTTACAGTTTAATGAGAGGGGGGCAGACACTCCGTGTAAATCTGTTACAGTTCCATTGTTTAAGAGGGGGAGGGGTCTGGAGGCGGCCGATAATGCGTTATGCAATTTAAGTACGGCCCCTTAGGTGAAATAGGTTTCAAATTTAAAAAAAACTTTACGTGATTTATGCACAGCCACTCAGAAATAATTCTTGCACGCCATTTAAATTTTAATAGTTTTTTTTAAAGCAATGAACACTTTTTTTTCAATGTATGTTACAAAAAATAAACAATGTTAAGCTATCTTCTGTTTGACAAAATCTGTTTAAAAACAGTTTTTTTGAAAATTTAACCTAATTTTGGTCCTTTTTGCAGCCAGAAAATATTTTGTGTCTCACAAAAGAAGGAAACAGGATAAAAATAATTGATTTTGGATTGGCGAGGGAGTATGACCCCAAAAAGAAGCTACAAGTTCTCTTTGGAACTCCAGAGTTCGTCGCGCCAGAAGTTGTGAATTTCGATCAAATCGGCTTTGGCACCGACATGTGGAGCATCGGTGTCATCTGCTATGTATTGTAAGTTCAACCACACAAATTATTATAACAGCCAACGATTTGCCAGAAATTAAAATAGATTCCTGTTGAATGATGAATCAAGTCGAAAGTCGTATAATCACCTTGCAAGCTTGTCGATTACACGAATTACTAAACGCCGCTCATATTTCAAACCAAATATTTCAATTTTGCGGGAAGTTAACATCCCTCTAAAACAAAATTTCAAAATCTGGACAACTTCCAGCAAAAGGAATTTTATTTGCCTGAAATCCCTTTGTTAACAAATTTCTAGTCTCCTAAACAATGAACTATTTCAATTCGAAAGTCTAATATTCAAATAAATGTCCGATTGAAACTTTCTAATTTTAGAAGCTATTTTCAGTTTTTAAATAATTTGAAATAATAGATTCATAATTAAATGCCTTTATTCAATTTGAAATTGTATTCAAATATTGTTACAGTCTGAAATTTTCAACTTTTAACTCATTGGATTTGAAAGTCTTTAATTTAAGAAAAGGGAATTTTTTAATATTTAGCAACATGTAACCACCTTCGCGGCTAGCTCAGTCGTAACGCATCGGCCTCTTAGATGGCGGCCAAGGGTTCGACTCCCCGGGCCGAAATTAATTTTTACTGACGCTCACTCATTACGATGTTGACACTCGACATTAACCCTTCCTCTTCCTTCCCCTGTGTAGCTGTCCTAGTTATAAACATTTTAATTTTGATTTAAAACGAGCAATTATAAATCAAATGCTCAAGACCAAGCAATTTGAAACTGAATTGTTTGAAGTAGATAGCCTTTAATCATGACAATTTCAGAGTGCTACATTTTATATTTAAACGTTACAATTTTAATTGTTGCAGCTTCAACATTTTCAATTTATAAATAAAAGTGTTGCAATTTGATGTTTGAATTATAATTTAACAATTATTAATTTGAAGCGACTTACAATTGAAATGATTTAACTTCCAATTTAAAAGGTGTTCAGTTTAAAGAAAATGTGTAACGGCATTTAATTTTTAAATGGTTGAATTGAAATGTGTTGCAAGCTTATAGTTTACACGTTTAAATTATTAAGCGTTAAAAAAACTAAATAAACTTTTTTTGAGCTGAAAATAAAAAAAGCTCAATTTGAGTTTTTTAATTCGCAGTTAAGTTTTGATTACTTTAAATTAAATAAATTTCAGCCTCAATAGTTCAAATTTTTTATTTTTAATTAACGTAAATTTTTTTTAGAGATATGAGAAATGAATGAGCATTCTTTTCCCGAGTGAAAAAACTAACTTATTTAAAGAAAACTTTAAGAGATTCAAAAAATTTGAAGGGATTTCCAATATATTCATACGGTTTCATAAATTTTAAAAATTTCAAGGAATTTTACAATATTTGAGGATTTTACAGGAATTCAATCGTTTTCAAATATTTTAAAGGAATTTTGAAAAACATTATAGATTTTAAGATTTTTTGCGGTATTTTATTCGATTTTTGTGGAATTACTCTGGATTTCACAAGATTTAATGGATGTTATAAATTTTAAGGTATTACAAAGGATTTTAAAGTGTTAAGAAAATATCTTTAAAAATTCCAAAGAATATAACTAGATTTAAAGTTTTAAGGACTTCAAACATTTTGAGGGGTTCCTAGAGAATCTTATCAGCAGATTTCACCAGGCACAACAAAGGCTCTGGATCGAATCATATTTTTTAAATCAGGCAGGTTCCACACTTCAAGTAGCAGAACCTCCCAGCTAAAACATATTTTGTTTTATATAGAAAAATTAGGTTACACGTATTTTTGAGATCTGAGAAAAAAAATTTCACAAATTTACAAGTATTTGACTTTCTACATCTATTAAAAAAAAACACACAAATTCTTTCTTTAAAATTCTATAATTTTTTTTATCTAATTCAATTTTAGTATAGATTCTGGTGATTTTCATTATCATCTTTCGAGCATCCATCGTGAAAATAAAAAAAAAATGTATGAAATTAACGAAGTGGCAAGGATTTGTTTGACAATATAATAAGTCGATTTTCACAAAAATATACACTCATATATTTTTCTAACTTTTAGTTAATTTTGGTTTTCTGTAATGAGAACATCCTGTAAATTTTAAAGGGGCTGAACCATTTCTGTGGACAGGAGATTTTTTTATGTATTTTGAAATCTCTAAGTTTTTTCTAATGTTAAACTTGAATTTTTTTGTAAAATTTAAATGAAATATGTACAATTCCAGTGTACTATGTCTCATGCCTTATGACCAATCATTCAATGTGGAATTTTACATTTTTTGGATTGTTTATGAAATTTACATAAAAATCTGTAAAATTCCAGGGCCTCATGTCCAATCATTTTTGTCAAATTTACACGAAATTTTTAAAATTCAGTGTATTGACAAAAAAAATTAGACCTATCTGAAGAGAAAAATATGATTAAAGAATTAAAGAATATGATTAAAGAATTGAACTCAGATTTTGAAGGATTTTCAATAATAAAGAAAATAATTTTAAAATTCGAGGACTTTTAGATTTGAGTTTATTTCCAATTTTTTAAATCCAATTAAAGTTTCATTGAACGATAAATCCAAAATTGGCAATGCTATACATTACATTCCATTTATTTTAAGGATAAGAATACAAATTCAAAAATCAAATTCAAATTGCTTTACATTCAGACATTAATCAAATAAATCGATTTCTTCCAAGCATGATTTAAATCTGAAATATTTTTAATCTCCAGAAATTTATATGCTTTGTATTATTTAAAAATAAATTAGCTCCAAAATTCAAAGTCCATATTCTTATTTCCTTAAAATTGAAAATTAAAGGATTCCGTCTTATTAAAATATTTCTTTCTAAAATTTAAAATTTTTCAACTTGCATTAGTTTCGAATAAGACAAGTTTATGGTTCAAATTTTCTTTTAATTTCGGAATTTTGTTCAGTTAAAATTGTTGAAGGCGAAATAATTTTACACGATCTCATTTTCTGTAAATTGAACTTAAAATGCTTGCACTTTTAAAAGAATTAAAATTTTTTTCCCTTTGAATTAAAATTTTTAAATTTTAATTAATTGGTCATTTTTTACAAATTTATTCGAAAATATATTTATTATATTTTTATAATACAAACTGTTCCATTTAGAACTTATTTACTTCTAAAATTTTCAATTTTAAGAATTTTTCAGTTAAAATTCCCCAAGTTTAAAGTTTCAATCTGAAATTATTCAAGTTTAGACATTTTGAAATTTTGCGGCTCTTTTGTAATATTTTACATTATTTACAAAAAATATAAAAATTACATTTTCAGAAAAGGAAAATGTTTTCAGCCAAGAATATAGTTTAGTTCACAGAAAGCTACATGCCTTTCCTATATCAGCAGAAATTTAAAAAAATACGGTAGAAAATAAAAAGTTGAGGTTTTACAGACAATCTTTATTTTTTTCTTCGCATTTTGAAAACATGAAAATAAGAATTTCTGTAAACCACCCCTCCGTTATTATTTGCAATATTTTTAAAAACTTTTTTTCCTGGAAAGATAATTGTCGGATTTGTTTCGTAAACATTGCAAGACATCACAAAACAAAAAAGAAAGAGGTATTATTTTCGGCGTAAGTCTACTTTTTTTAAATGTTGAACTTTAAAAAAAATGTTCCGTTAGATTTTTGAAGAAGTCGCTAAAACTTGAAATAAAGTTGGAAAAATAAATACTTGTCGCCTAATTTTCTTTCACCGACAACGTATATTTCGACGCTGAGAAATTCTGCTACTTGAAGTGTAGAATCGTACTTACTTAAAATGGATTCGATCATTATTAACAAAAATGATCAAAGATTAAAAAAATTATTGGGGAGAATGGTGCATACTGGATAATGCATATTTTTTCATAATAGGAATCATAATCATGTAATTATTTATTTTTGGTATAAAGTTGATTAATCTCATTTTTACTATAAAAAATATGTATTATCGAGGTGAATCACATGGTTAACAAGGAGTAGGTCTCATTTTGAATGAAAGAGCAAAGCAGCATCTCGGAGACCATGGCTTCGTGTCTCCCAGACTGCTGTGGGCTA